>NW_021634654.1:0-58967 GCF_004799145.2 Neltuma alba
CAACCAGAAGAAGAAGGTTTGTGACTGTGGATTTATCCCATCAGTGACATTCTGCAAAGTGCAAATAGATAAATGTTAATACAAATGATAATTAGCACATAACATTCTTTTCAAATGAAAAATGAAGATTTCACATAGGCTGACATAAGGTTATTCCCATCACTATATCAAAGTGAAGCCAAAATTATTCACAGAATTCAAGTCAAAGTAAATACCTAACAAATTTAAGACAAATTTATAGTAAAAAGCTGCACAGCATAACAGATTATGCATGTAAATATATACTCACTTAAATTTACTGTTCATTCTTTTACCCATTGCCCATAAGAGCAAAATTAAGTAATCGTTTCAGGCAAAGGTGAGACTAACATAATATACATCTGTATACAAGGTATCAAGATGCTCTTCTTAAGGTAAGGCCATTAACTAAGCTTTAGTTGTAGAAAACAAATATTTGGATAGATATTCCTTAAAAATAACAATTACAAAACCATGATCAATGCAAAATGAACAAGTCTTATCCCACCAATTAAGGTCACTTGCAAGGATTGCACAATGCCATTAGACTCTATCACAAGCTAACTCTTCATATATATCCTTCACCAACAAATCCTCTTAAATAACTTCCTTAAGTGTTCTTCTTCTCTCTATCTATCTATATACACACACACATAATATATATAATCTTTTCATAGAGCTAAAAACCATTATCAATACAAAAGATAGAAACCAAGAAACTCCAGTAGAAGCAATCAAGACAAGCTCTAAGCTAAATAAAAGCACTCTTCCTGACTATCACTGCAGAAACCAGATTCTAGCGGAATAAATATTATGAATCCAGCAGGAGGATGCACCCTCTACAACTCTACCTGAGATAATGACCAAGTTATCACAGGCCTCAATCCCAACTAGTTGCTTGTGATTAACACTACATACGTGTATTAATCCCTAAGGAAATCAACCACTTCCCATTCTTTAAAACTAAATAGAACCTGACCTCTGATCTCAATATATCAATCTTCACAGAGACGTTGACCGCTTGATAGTCCTCAGTCACCTACAAATAGCTAAGTTTTAAAATATATCCAATAAATTAGTAAATAAACAATGACATTATAGTTAAAGTTGCAAACCCAAAACTCAAAGTTGAAGAGATCATGTGATGCACAAAGATGAAATCGCAAACCCTGCACCAAATAAAGCCATAGTAAGTTTTGCTCCTTCAAATGATAGACCAATGCTGAAATTAAATGCCTTTTTCCACCCAGGAAGTTTCTCACCGTCATTCTACAAACCAGGATAAGTGAATAAACAAAGAGTGATAAATCCCCCTTCCTAATCTTCAAAACTATAAATGGAACAAGTGATACAGGAATAAAGCTCACAATATACCCTATGTACCTTAAAGCTTGCGCATTGCATCAAGCAAAATGGACAAGAAAAGTCCTCAGTCACTGCACTTAAAAAGAGTTGGGAAAATTCAATCAGTATTGCCCGGATCTAATCCCTTCAAGTAATAAGTAAATGCAATTCTTCTCCACAACACTTTCAGCCACATGATGCAACCACAACATCAGTACACGGTAACAAAGACAAAAATGATGAGTTGCTGACCAAATAGTTTAATTGCACTTTAGAAAATATAATTATTGGAGGCAGTGATAAGATGCAATGCAACATTGAACCTTACCAAAGAGAACAAACAATATCCATACCTTCAGTCTTTCGAATCGTGTTGTAACAGTCCCTATAATTGAATATCACAATTCCAGCTCTTAACCTACACACAGTGCAAAAGAAACAAGAAAATTTATAACGTATAAGATAAAGCTTGATTTACAGGTGCTCTTTCATTAACAATACATATATTAAAGAGTCATTCATATTAACTCATCACCAGCATAGAGAAAGATAGTTAAGAGTTAAAGTAGAAAAAAGGAATAGGTACCTCTTTTTATGCCTTCCTCGTAATTTGTAGCGCAGACATCTCCTAAGAAATGAAGGCTGCTAAGAAGATTAATCATAAATCAGAAAGTTGAAAGTTCTAAGAAAATTACACGGATATTCTTGAAGATGTACAACAGCATCTAGGTAAGTACGAAGAGCAAGGTGCCTAGGAGAGGTATCTATAATAAGTAAATGGATAAATTTGGGCTCTAAAAGTTTGTGCCATGAGAATATACCTAAGTGAAATACGGGCCACCCTCACAAGTTTAAATCGTACGGGGTCCAAACATAAAAACATGCAAAGTGCGCTAATAATGTCAATACAAATTTCTAATTCAAGTATTCAACGACAATATACACAAGAAAAGAAATACAGGGTTCTGCTCTTCAATGTGAGACACGCTTTCTAATTATGGCGATTAAAAGTAGCATTCCGATTGTCCCAGCATAAATTATAAACAGTAAGTAGAACGCATTATATTACATTATGAAGAGAACGGCGGGAGAGAATATTGTACAGTTCAACAGGCTTGCAATAAATTAGAAGGCTCTCATCAGCTGCGGTGTCTTCCTCAGTAGAATGGTGTACAGGAGAATTTTGACGGCACATGTCCTCCTCTAAAATAATTATAACCTGCAGAACATTATGTATATTGAGATGAGAACAAGTGAACCTTAATGCCTCGTACATATCGTCACATACTTTTTCCAGAGTTTCGGTCAATCATCAAAAGAAAAATACCCCGTCATCTATTGAGAAGGCTACGTTGATACATAAGATTGTTCACAAAATGCAGAGATTAGCAATTAAAAGGGGGAAAAGCAAAGATAAACACAATTAAGTATTTGGTATGGAAGAATGAAGGTTTCCGTTTTGCCCTTTCATGATCATAAATTAGTCCAGGTCAACCCTCCCGAACATTCATATTAACAATTCAAAGATCGAGCTGATTTTTCCGCTTCCTGGTATATTTCGAAAACAGAAAAGGCGGAAAACGGAAAAACGAAGGAGACAGACTTACAGTATGAAAAACGAGGAGACAAAAAACGCCGATGAGTTGTTAGTCGTCGATGTTGGGATCTCGCGGGGAAGAACAAGAGCCTCAGTCGTTCAAGACTTCAAATCTGGAGGCCTAGAGTTAGACGACAATCCAGTCCAGCAATAGTATAGTGGGCTAAAGTCTGGGCCATAATGATGGGCTTCAGCCTGGCCCACAATAAGATCTGGAATCACAGCCCAAGTCCTTCTTTCATAACGGCCTGACCGTATTTATATTATAAAGTTGACATGACAATATCTCTGTCAAATACTACTAGGAGGGTAATTGGGTAAGAATAAAACAATGATTTCAGAAATACTTTTACGGTATACGAAGTAAATATGTGGAAGAGTTTATCTCGATTTGCGAAAAAATACTTATGGGATTACCCAAACATCTCCTAAGATTAGATTTAATAAAAGAAGCTAGTTTCCCACAACAAAGGCCAACCATCCAACTAGTTTTCCATGTTGCGAAGCAGAGGGAGTATACATTAGAGATGTGCATGGATTAGACTAAGTCGGGTTTGTTATCAACCTGAAGTCTGGTTCAATAAAGACCTCAGGCTGAAAAAGACAGCCCGAGGTCTGGTCCAATCCAGTACCAACTTGAGGTTGGTTGGACTGGACTTGGTCCTCTAGACTGCTTGGACTGGATCTAAATTTAATTTTTTTTAAAAAAAATTTCTTTAATAGGAGGCAAGATTGTAACTTACCATATAAAATTTTGCATATATTTTAATCCAAAGTTTATCAATTTTGATCATTCCCTTTCAATTTTCCAATAATGTCATGTTTATTTATTAATCCTCATTGTAGTAAATATATACACATGCTTATTGCTCAAGAAGTTAATAGATAAATCTTGATTATTTGAATAGATAAAAAACTAATATAAAAAATTAAATCATATTAAAATTATATAAATAATAATTGAAAATTAAAAAAACCGGACTGGACTGGACTAGACTAAATGGTCTGAAGGGCCAATCCCTAGTCCAGTCCAGTCTATCTAGTCTTGTTTCGTACCAATTTTTTTATAATTGGACTGAACTGGATTTGTTCAGGTTAGACCAAACCATATCGGACTATCGGGTTTCTACAGAGCCCCATATATATTACACTCTGAAAGAAAGCAGCTGGGAATAAATGAATAAATTAATTAGTAGAATTGTACTCGGCTTCGCTGACGAAGAACAAGTAGGTGAGATGACTGATCAATCTGGGTCAATCGTCTCTCCCAGCACACATAAGTCATAACGGACCCGCAATCATGTTCACACAATTATCAACTTGACTTTTGAGTTTTTATATTAATATTTTAATATGGCAAAAGCAAGTGTTATGAAAATTATAACAGATTGGCGAGCCAAAAAAAAGAAAAATTATAACAGGTTTTTTTGGGGAAAGTGGGTATAGATCCCAATTTGAAAAATTTATTTGGGCATGGTCCCTAGAAATTTGTGAAGAATAAATGTCCACAATGCCCTTGATGAGGATAGATTGCATACACAAAAATTTTAGTTGCATTTGAAGGAAGATACTTTGCACGTATAGAAGTTCAGTTGCACTAACATATTTTGAATAAGATAAGAGATACAGTGCATAAAAAGAATTTAGTTGCACTTAAAGAAAGATATTTTGCATGTATAAAAGTTTAGTTGCACAAAAGAAGTTAAAATATATTGCACACAAGGGAACTTAAATTGCAGTAAAGGAAAAATGATTTGCACATATGGAAGTTCAATTGCATGAGAGAATGGAAGTTATGTTGCACAACTTCTCTTGTGCAACTGAACTTCCATCCGTGCAAAGCACTTCCGTCAACTACAATTAATTTTATTTATATGCAATGTATCTTCTCTTGTGCAACCGAATTTTTACACATGCAAATCTTGTGTAACTGAACTCTCATATGTGCAAAGCATATTCCATCAAGTGCAACCAAGTTTCTTTTTGTGCAATGTACCTTTCCTTATGTAATTAAATTTTTATACGTGCAAAGCATTTTTCACTTAATGCAATTGAGTTTCTTTCCATGCAATCTATCTCCTATTTTATTCAAAATATATTATGTGCAACTAAATCTCTATACGTGCGAAGCATCTTGTTTAAGTGTAACTAAACTTCCTTATTTATTCTATTCAGAATATGTTGTGTGCAAACAAACTTCCACCCGTGCAAATAATCTTCCTTTAAGTGCGACTAAGCTTCCTTATGTGCAATCTATCTTTGCTAAGGGCATTATGGTCATTTCTTGAGCATATTTTTTGTCTTGAAGGACCTCAATCTTTCACAAAATTGTAGGGACCATTCTCCGGTAAAGTTTTCTACGGGGATTTATCCCCAATTTTCCCTTCTTCTTTTTTTTGGGACTATTCTTCTTCTTCTTTTTTCCGTAGTCAAAATATTGTTCCAATTTCTTTCCACAAATTCTTTGGTTGATAAATGGGAAGGGAACAACATTTAGCTTTCTGAATATCAATATCAATGTATTCGTGCTTGGCCAGTATTTTTGGATATCAATGAATATGTGTGTGTTCCAACAAATTAGGTTATTAATAATTAGATGAGTAATAGAGTCTTATTTTTTAAACAAAGTAAAGTGTTGGTTACTTCGAAAAATCTATGAAGAAACACTCAGTATCTGAAAGTTTTTTTGGCTTGTATACACCTAAAAAGTTTACTTTCGTAACAAAAATATCTTGGTCGTTATCTATCATTAAGTTTTACAGTTAAATTGTGTAGTTTAACTGGTGTTTTTTAACAGTTATTAACACAAATAACAATTCAGAATAGACATGCTAGGAGAAAAATTCTAGGGCATATAAAGAGTTAAAAAAAAAATTTCAAGCGCTAGATGCTCTTTGATAGATACTTTCTGATTATTTAAGCACTTTATCTTTTTTTTTAAAAAAAAAGTCCTTGCAAGGCATAGATTTAGTATTTTATTTATATTTAATAAATTTATGAGTTTCTCTTGACCGAAATTTTATAGTCATGCTTGCAGGTCACACATTGTTTGCATAAGAATAAAATTAAATTAGTAAATCTCAAGAGCCAAGGGCTAAAAGTCATGCTACTTGTTTTTTTCAACCTTAAAAATCATATTATTTGTGGCTTGCTATGAACTGTGATTTTAAGTATTATACATATGACATTATATATCGATGATTGGCTAAGTGAACACCTTGCACCTCATGGCTTCAAGCACCACATGGGCATTTCGATTTTTTCACCAAAAAAAAAAAAATCAGGTCTTAGAAGCTACTCCCTTTTGGTCCAAAATATAAGATCATAAAATAATTGATAGTTTTTCACTTTTACCTCCTGTTATAAGAATGAGAGAGTTTAAATGCAAGAGAAAAAGAAAAAGGAATTTTTTTTTAATTAAAGATAAAATAGGTAACTTTAATCAATTTAAAACACACTAGATGATTTAACTAACATTCCTTAATTTGCGAAAAACAACTTAACTAGGATTTATAATTTTATAAGCGCCTTATATAAATGAATATATAAGGCCCTTATATTGGCAACAATATAATATTTTAAATCCATGGCCTAGTGGGCCATGTAATTTAGCTAAATTTTTACTTGAACCAACAATTTGAGTTAGATCAATTTAGGGAAATTTTCTCCACATAGTACCTAAAACCAAACCAAATCAACAAGTTCAACTGGAAAATCAGTGAACAAGCCAATAGTCTGATCTAGTTTAAGTGTTAAACTGGTAAGAAGTCCTACTAGTATCAACTCAGTCAAACCAATGTGAACTCATGAAACTTGATGATGAACTGGTTTGGATAATTATGTTGCCATTGATTTTATTTTTGCTCATCCAGATCCAAATATTTTAGTAGTTAAATATTTGAATGAATTTTAGTGATGATTTTTGTATCAATGGTTATGAATTTTAGTTATTTAAAAATCGTAAAGATCAAAATTCTCAATATTATTATATTTTGTTATTGTTATAATCAAACTATTCTTTCCTTGTATTTTGTTATTACTAATTATTAATGTTGTTATATTTTGTTATTTTCAATTAAATTTTGTTATTTTAATATGACTGGTTCAATCCCGAGTTGATCTCGATTTGACTCGTTGACCTTTGAACCATGATTTAGTGTTTGATTTAGTTTTTTGTTCCTTGATTATCCGTCAGCCATGGCTTCACAAATAGAACAACTGTTTAGTCATATTTGTTGTTGTCATTTTATTTCTATGTGGAGTCCCCGATTAAAAAAATGAAGCACTATATATTTTTTGGATGAAATGCTTAAATATTTCAAAAATATCCACTAAAAAGCACTTAACATCTAAAAGTTTGCAGCTCTTGGATGTCTTGAAAGTTTTTTTCCTGAGCATTTCTACCCTGAACTATTATTCATTGTTAAGTTTGACCATTAAAAACACTGATTAAACAATATAATTTAACAACAGTAAAACTTAAAGACAGATAATGGTCAGGATATCTTTGCTACAAAAATAAGCTTTCAAGACACATAAGAGCAAAAAAAAAAAATCCTAAGTACTAGGTGTTCCTTCATGGATACTTCCAAAGTATTCAAATATGATTTTTTTTTTTGGCCAACAAAGGAAGCACTATATATGTAGCATAGGTAAGAAAAAACGCAATGCATAGGTTGATTAATATTAAATTTGGGTTGAGATAAGTTAGATTATTTGAAATATAAAAATAAAAGAAAGGGATGGTTGAAAATGAAAAACATATGGTTGTTTGAAAATCTACGACGCGTTCGCGTCTCATATTATTGTCATCATCTTTAATTACGTGTCAATACCGTGTCTGCAAAATGGGAGCGAAGTGGAAAACGAGTTGAACCAAATTAGGACTATGATAATAATACAAAATAACTCTGTTCAGGTCGAAGGTACCGCGTATGAGTCTTTATTAATTAATTAATTAGTAGTAGAATAAAAAGGTTGGTTAAGAAGTATTGGTTAGTGGCTGGCCCAAAAAAAAAAAAAAAGCAGTATTGGTTAGTGGTGGTAAATATTAAAATCACGTTTTGAAAAATAATGAGATTAATTACGGCTTAAACAACTTCGAAGTCAACTTAATTAATTAATTAATTAATCGGTAGAGTCAGATCAAAGAGAGTGACTACGCACACGCATCCTTGGCAACACCAATTAGATGAAATACCAAAATTTTAAATACATAATTATAATTATAATATATAATCACATGATTCATAATTTCATATACATAGTTCGATTGAGGCTACATATGTTTTAGGTAATAATAAATAGGAATAATATAACTTTTAGTCTCTAGAATTTCTCTTTATTATCGATTTATTAGCAGTCCCTGAACTTTAATTTAGTAATGGACATTATAGTTTAAGGTAAGGGTTTATAGAAGTGGCTCAGAGAATTATAAAAGAATCAGTTTATATGTTGTATTCCAAATGTATATGTTCTAATTTGTTTTATCATGCGGCTAATAAATAATAATGATTATTTTCAGTTTTTTTATATTATTGGTTCTTTTTTTTTTATCCATACAAACTCATACATGTTTGTAGAGTTCACAAAGGTAATTGAGAGAATGTCTGATCATATATACCATCAATTGAGATTTTTTTTTTCTGATTTGTCAATGAACAATTAATTAAGATCAAATTTAACCATTTTATTTATAAACAGCAGATACAGCTTATGGGATAAAGAGAAGAGATAATCCTATTCATGTGTTTCAACTCATTGTGACTATCCATTTTAAATATTAATAGGTTGAATGGATGAGTGAGAGGGAAACATTTACGATAGTAAATACTACCTCCGGTCCTTAATATAAGACCCTATTTGACTTTTATTTTGGTCCTAAATATAAGACTCCAATTCACTTTATCTCTCATATTTATACATTTTTTTTCAAAGTAACCCTTCTAACAATGGTAATTCTAGTCAATAGACTTGATTAGCAAGAATATTTTAGGAAAGATAACACCTATTTAGGACAAATAACTAACTCAACTTACTTCTTTAATCTCTTTAAATTAGCCAACTGTCTCTTATAATTAGGACCAGAGGTAGTATTATTTTACATCTGATGAATCTTTTGGATAACTGATTAAGTAGTTGGCATTAGAAATATTTTCTAACCAGTTATAATATTTTAATTAAATAACATACTTTGGAAGATCAATTCAAATATGTGATCTTTTATTTAGACAAAGCTAATTACAGTATTTAACTGATATAATCAATCAATTAATTACTCATTATTTTAATATTATGTGACAGTATTTGATTCGGCTAAATAATCTCATTAAATATCTTTCGCGAATAGATTATACTTCGATCAGACAAATTAAGGTACGACCTAGAATTCTCTTTGTTGCATTAGTTGATAAATTAACTTAATTTGAAAGAATAATAATTAAAACTAGCTAGGGCTGGTCAAAAAACAAACTAGCTAGGGTAAAAACACAAACATGGAATAAACAACACCATTCTTCTTGCTCTTTGACTCTAACTAGGTAATAATTAAGCAAAATCATTGAATAAGCTAAACTGATTAAGAAAAGTCACAAGATTAATGAGAACTTACCGATTCATATTCATAATATATATATTTATATATTTATATATAGTAGCTATGGCAGACAATTTGGATTGTTGGTGTTCATTAATAATGACCATTAATTGAGAGAGAGGCCGTAGCACGTTTAATTTGCTGAGTCGCTTTAAGTAGTGCCCTAGCTACCTTCTTTCACAATGGAAGTATCATATAGGAGTATAATATATGGTGGGTGTGTGGCAAAAGTGGCCGGAATAATGCTGGATGTGTTTGAGTGCACATAAACTGATAAGGAGTTTTCGAATTAATTAATTAATGATAATGATAAATTGGTGATGCCAATTGCACACCCGGAAGTGGTGAGAGTGGTAGGATTCCAATGATATATCCATTCGGTTTTATATAATACTACCTCATATTCTTAATATAAGATATCATTTTATTTTTATTTTGGTCCTAATTATAAGACCCCAATTCACTTTGTCTCTCATATTTAAACATTTTTTTCTAAGATAATCTTTCTAATAATGGTAGTTCTAGTCAATACACTTGATTAGCAAAGATATTTTAGAAAAAACAATACCTATTTATTACAAATAACTAACTTAACTTATTTTCTTAACTTCTCAAATTAGTCAACTAGCTCTTATAATTAGGATCGGAGGTAATACTAGTTCTTCTGGTAACTGGCTAACTAATTTAAATAAATTAATAAAATTAGTTAAATTAGTTATTTATAATAAATAGGTGTTGTCTTTTTTAAAATATTCTGCCTAATCAAGTGTATTGGTTAGAATTACTATTATTACAAAAACTACCTTTAAAAAAATAGATAAATATGAAAAACCAAGTGGACTGGGTCTTATATTTATAATCAAAATAAAAGTCAAACGAACTCTTATTTATAGACCAGAGATAATATATTAGTCTTATTTATAAGTCACATCATTAAATTTTTAACATCAGCATATTGATTTATCATTAATATATTATTATGTAGATTACATTTTCTTAAACAGTGTATATATTAAATAGAGATAAAATTGATAAATTGCTAAATTTTAAGGTAGAGTTATAGGGTTTAAGACTTTTCTTAATTCTAGTAAAACATGTTCAAAGTAACTTATAAATAAAATAATAAGAGTATAATAATTTTTTTTAGGAATAGCTTGTTTACATTTATAATAGACACTAATATTCTATCTAAAATTTTTAATACCACTTTTTATTTTTACGATCATAATTATTGGTTAGTATTGCATTAATTATCTACACTATCTTCCCCTCACACAACTATTTTTCTTGTGGATATACAAGATGTTGATAAAGTTGTTCATATCTATTATGATAAATGTTCCAATTAGAGATGTTTTGCTACTTTTACTGTTAAAATGCGTATGTACACTTATTGGTATCTTATAGAAAACTTGGATGGAGGAGTACTGTATGTTTAAAAGCTTTGAGCACAATTTTTTCATGCGATGGTGGCGAGTACAATTATCACCCGCCCACCATTTTTTAATTCGGAGAACGTGCATCAATATAATAATTAACTATTTCTTTTTGTTCATAAAATCAAAGATCAAATCATCACTCCAGCATTGCGTGCTTATCTTCTAAAACCTCATCATCATTTGCTTTTGAAACTACTGCTTTCACTTTTTATTTGCATCCATTACTTTATTCTTGCGAAAATATTCTAGAATAAATTGATTAATTAATATTATGTTTTATTCGGTCATTTAGAATTATACTAGTATATTATTTCAGATTATATTTGAATATATTTATCATGTGCCTTAGAAAAACAAATATGAGATATTAGGATTGGATTGAATTAGTTAATATCCTAAGGTTAATTTATTAGCTTATTGTACATTTCTTATTCAACGATTAATAATATTCTAAGACCTTTATTTTTCTCAACTTTCAATCCTTCAAATTGTAACAATTTTAAAATGTATTAAGTGGGCTTAATTAAATGTATATGTGTGTACATTGTATTTAGCCATATACAAGACAATTATTGTAATCTCTGTGAGATCAAACCCGAACTCTTGTACTTATAGTTTCTTCTCTTTCAGAAACAAAATTTGATGTTGGAAAGTCAAGTATAAGATTATGTTAAAAAGGAACTGAAGAGAAAAATAATCTCATATTGAATAAAATTGAAGTCAAATATAAAATATAAAAGGTATATAAATAGAATAACCCATAACAAACAATGCTTTAAAGTTTTGAAAAAAGATATATTATATGCATATATTAGGACCAAGGTTGATCTAGAATTCTAATAAGAGTATATTTTTTTAGGCATGTATAGCATATTAAAATATTTTGTAGTTCATCTAGCTTTTTGAAATATTTTTTCAAGTATATCTAACACCATAAAATATTTTGTTATTCATCGAGCAATCTAAAGTATTTTTTCAGTTGCACCTAACATTTTTAAATACCCTAAACTCTAAATTAGGGTGCTCGAAGCATCCAAAAAAAAAATCATTCAATGTTTTAGACGTACTTGAAAAAATATATATTGGATGAATCACTAAATACTTTTGGGTAAGGCTATTCACAACATGAAACTAGACCAAGACAAGCCAATCCAGATAAATAGGGACAAGACAAGATTTCCGTCACATATCCCATCTCATCTTGTAAATTTTTATCCCATGTCCTATCCCATCCCATTCCATCCCAAAGCCGATAGGATCAGGACAGGACACGAGATAGGATGGGGCGTCCTGTTCCTTCTTCTTTTTTCACTATCCATTATACTTTTGGGCCTGAATCTTTTTTTTTTATTTTATGTTGTAATGTTTGTTTTCATTGGGCCTTTGTACGGAAAAAAATTATGTAGAAAGTTTAATTATGTAATGTAAAAACAATATTGTAAAAAAAACTATAAAACAAATACTATATAATAGTTTTATGAATTATTTTACTGAGAAAAAAAATTTGTTGAGATAATGGTGCAACTTAAAAGATGAAGAATACTATAAAAATACTACTTCTGGTCCTAAATATAAGAGCTGGATTGTATTACACTACAATCCAATTCTTATATGTAGAACCAGAGGTAATAACTATTATTAACAAGTGAATTGAATAATCTAACAATAATTATTAACAAATAAATTTTTTAGGAAAAAAATACTTGGGATGGGACAACCCCCGTCTCGTGTCACATCCTGTTCTAGTTACTGTTTTGCCCTGTCTCATAATAACTATTATTAATAAGTGAATTGAATAATCTAACAATAATTATTAATAAGTAAATTTTTTAGGGAAAAAAACACTCGGGATGGGACGACTCCCGTCTCGTGTCACGTCCTATTTTAGTCATTGTTTTGTCCCATCCTATAGTTATTATGTTCCAGTTCCAAATTTTTTTTTGTCCCGTCCCATCCCATCCTAAATTGATTGGCACTCAGACAACGTCCAAGTAAAAAAAGCAAAAGGCATTCAATTTTCAATTTTGAATAGTATTGTGTAGTGCAACGTCACAACGACTTTTTGAAGCGGAGAGTAACAGACAAGGAAGACAGAAAAACAAAGAGAGATTTGGCCTTTTGGTTACCACCATTCAATGGTATTTGATCATTAATGGAGGAAAAAGGTGTTGGGTACAGTTCTCAGCATTGAAAATGATGTTCACATACACTCCCTTTCAAACTGTATTTCTTTATTTTAAGATCTCTTTTATATTTTAAAATGGGAGTACTTAAATAACTTGAAAATGAATGAGTATTCAGCATCTATAAAAAGTTTTTTTTGACTTTTATATATTCTGAAAGTTTTATTTCACGACATTTCTGTTATGAACTATTATTTATCATTAAGTTTGATTGTTTAAGAGAAAAGTTAAATTGCATAATTTAACAGTTAAACTTAACAGAAGATAATAACACCCACAAGTATGGGTTGAAAAGCATCTCCCTCTATAATGTTAGTATCCTAAAGTTTTGAATTTATATACACAAATATCAATCCTTACGTGAATGATTGGTAATAAATGAGTATTGTCTTTCATAAAATAACATTGTTAATTATGTGCATTAGAATAAAAACCTTTTAACATGTCTAATCAACCATTTGGAAAAAAAGGAATAAATATGAAAAACAATATAAATTAGAGTCTTATAGTTAAAATCAAATTGTATTTTAACTAACTCATGTATTTAAGACTAACATATCTTAGAGAAGCTTTAATTTGATTAGACTTTCATTTAGAATGGTCCCTCGGGATCCCGCTATAGACTAATACAAGGGTTTTTGTGCTTTTTTTTATTAATTTTTCTATTGTAATCTGATGTTGGAGTTATGTGGAATTTTTTTGGAACAAAAAAAAATCTTATCATCAAATACACGTATTTCTAATTTTATTAGGGAAGAAAGTTGGTAAAACGGTCAAGTTAATTTCAATCTTACTCTATGCCACTGACCCTTAAATTATTATCTCAACTGATTTAATGTTTGGTTTGATTTTTTTTCTTGAATTTTATAGAAGAACCTCTTTCGAATCAAATTATATTTGTTCATAGCATGTTATAACAAGACGCGGAGTATGGTTAAGCACTCGAACCCAATAAAAATTGCGCTAAATTTCAGCCAAACTTTGACTCATCTAATTCAAACGAGAGAAAGCCAATTATTAGATACTTGCAAAGCAAACCTAAATTATCATTTTAATTTTAGGTACACAGCAAAATTAAAGTTCAGCTGTGTCGTGCATGTTCTCGACCAAAAAAAAAACGAGGACTAGGAAAATAGCAAATAAAAATAATTATCAAATAAAAGAAAAATAAAAGAATGGAGAAGAATATAGACCAGAGCACAATGGTCACAGCATACGGCGGCTTCGCGGTCAAAAGCCCAACAAGCGCCTGCTGAAAAATATACACCCCGAACATAAAAGCAGCCTTATTTTAAAAACAAACGGACAAATTACGTAATCCATCGATTTTTTTCATAACAAACAAATAATTAAATAATATAAGGATAAAATTTAGTTAAAATTAATTATATATGTAACTTATTTTCAAAAATACCTTTGTCTATGGAAAGAAAGTGAGTGAGCAAAGAAGATAAATAATGTAGTGAGACATATTATTGGGAGTAAAAATAAAAAAGTTTTATTAAAAATTTAAGACAAACTATATTACTGCCTCTGATAAATAAAACATCATTTACTTTATAAACTAATTCAAATTTAAACCAAGTCAAGACTCCAATTGAAGCTCCCGACATAAAGCTATCTTTCTTGTACAAATAATATATGAGAAGTGAGCGTGTGAGTGCATGGTATGACTTCAATTAAATGGAATATTCAATGCTACCAAATCTAGCTCATACATTCTGCGTAAACGCGTACAAATATATAAAAAAATAATACTATTTTCAGTCCTTAATATAAGACTTTATTTAACTTTTATTTTCGTTTTAAATATAAAATCTCAATCCATTTTGTTTCTCATATTTACTTAATTTTTTCAAGATAATCCTTCTAATAATTTTAGTTTTAGCCAACACACTAAACTAGTAAGAATGTTTTAGAAAAGACAATACCTATTTATTACAAATAACTGATTTAAATTTTTTCTTTAATCTCCTTAAATTAGTTACCTAGCTCTTATAATTAGAACCGGAGGTAGTAAGACATAATTTTTAGACCAACAAAGAAGAAAAAGATATTATTTTGCCGATGAAAGTGCTGACTTGTTACAACTTGAAAGAAACGTACGACTGTATATTTATCCATGGGAAATTATTTTAATTACTGGTTTATTTGCTATATTTATAATTGAGGTAATGGTTCATGCAATGAGAATTGTGAATATACTATGACATGAATTCAACAGAGAACATTATTTAATTAAATGAAAATATCTGGCATGCAAGCCTAAGGAATTTGAGGGTTTTTTGCCTGAGCCGCAAGGAATTGACTCTTGAATTGCTCAACTTTCTGTGTGTTCAATGTTCAAAGTTTTTACGACAAACATTCCACCTATGAAATGGCCAATTATATGCTAGCTCGGATGATTAATATAAGAAGAAGTAGATGGCTAATTTATAAATATAAAAAAAAATTAGTTGAGTTAGTTATTTATAATAACTAGATGTTTTCTTTGCTAAAATCTCCTTGATCATATATGCGTTTAAATTTCTCCTTGATAGTAATTTTATAATATGTGTAATTATCATAAGAATTACTTGAGGATAATTTGGCTAAATATTGAAGACAAATGGTTTGAGATTTTAAATTTAAGATCAAATTAAATCTCTAACTAGCTCTGATATTAAGGACCAAATATAATCCTTTTTAAGATATTTCAAAGCATATATGCACACAATCATACACACGTCAAAGAGCTTTTTTTTTTTTTGGGAAGCCAAGCATTACTATTCAAATATACATATTTTCTCATACGTGCAGGAGCTAATTGAATAATTTGTTGACTCCGAATGGATTTAAAACTTCAATTTATTTTATTTCCTAAATTTATTATCCCTATTATTACATATGTTAACCTGAAAGTGGTTTTCATTGTAAATGATTAAAGAGAGTACCTTTAAAAAATCACTACATATTTTTTCTCCAAATAATCAATATAACTAATCTTTTTAATATGTATAATTTAATTATCTATTATATTTATATTTAGAAGATAACATGTGATATTTTTATGTGTGTGTGGGTAAACGGACTTTTACCAAATCTATTTGGAGCTGGGCATAAAAGAAAATTCCTTTTTTGGAGATGGCCCCAGCAACTTGATGCCGTGATGAGTCTGACCTCAAAAAAGTTTCATTATTGCGTCACACGCGCACATATAGGAATGTTTACATATTCAACGACAAATATTTAAAGAAATTCCTTATTAATGTCTCCTTTTTTTACTTCTGTTGGACCAAAAAATTGCGTGTAAATTTTGATTTACACTTAAAAAATTGCTACGATTTTGAACCGGGTGACACACTCGCACACAGGACATTGTTCCTAATTACTTCTAATCTTAGGTGGAGAATGTTGATATTTTGTTAATATTGTAACAGTAATGTTGTCTTATATTATCATGTTTTTAATATAAAAGTTAGATAATTAATTTAAAAATATTAAAAAAATAAGTTAAATTGGTTAATTGTAATACATATGTGTTAATTTTATATTTAAAATTTTATATTTAAAATTAAATCTGACACCACTAATTATAATTAGGTCAGGGCAGTATATTGGGGAATGGCAAGTGTCAATTGTCATTACTCACCCCAAGTAGCAATTTACTATTATCACATTAGAGCTTAGTAACGTCAAGTGACGTAAATCTGATGGGCAAAATGGTCAATTAGTAATCTACCATATTCAGGCGTCTCAACTAGACCGGAATGGTAACCTATTTTAATGATAACATAATCATTAATGCGAGTTTATTTGCAACAAAAATTAAGGGAAAGAATTATTTTCACTACAAATTAAAAATTTAAACGAGTGGTCATATTTTTTAATTTATAAATTTATAAAATATCTGTTCGCAAGATCCAAAACTCAAAAAACAACAACCAGTCGCGGGGGCTTATGGACCGTACTCGGATTGACTTCATTTTTTTGATCCAAAAAAGTCAAACCGCATAATTTCCAAACAGATTGCTCTGACATATTTATTCCCTCAGGGACAAAACAGTCAATTCTGCCAAAGCGAGTGACGCCGTGAGCCCGCTGCGACGCCCTTCCCCGCAGACTTTCTTGGAATGAGCTGTTCACCAAGAAGGAGGTAACATTTATTACTCCGTTTCGGAGAAGAGGTCATCATCAACGAATTTCCTCATTTACCCCTCTATCCGCTTCTATCGTATTATTTTAATCCTCCCAGCTTCGTAATTATCTCAAAATTCAGTGGCAATCCTAGAACAACAGTGTTTAAATACGTGCCTTGATCATTTCCTCTCATTAGTTGGTTTGGCTTGTTCAAGTATTGACGCTGTCCTCCCCTGCTCTCTTCTTTTTCTTCTCTCCGAATTTCAAGTTCAAGCACACAATCGAAGTCTTATTACATACAAATCTTTACGATGTTGCAGGTCAGTTCAACTATTCCATTGCACAACCCTCACATGTTTCAGGTCAGACGTGCTAGCTTTCGATGCCAATCCTCTCCGTTGAATCCTTCGACGAAACCGTCGCCGCCGTCTTCCATCGACTCCACTTGCTTGCACCTCGCAAACCTCGACAAACTCCTCCAGAAGCAGCCGTCTCCTCCGATCACCCAATTCGAACAACAACAACAACAACCACAACCAAAGCCTTTCCAGAAGGAAACTGACAACGAAAAGAAAGTGAAGAACATAATTGAAGGCCTCAGTCTAGCGAGGCTATGGCCAGAAATGAAGGCCACAGAAGAGATGTCTCCGAGGCACCTCAACCGCTTACAGCGTCTGTTATCCATGACGGCAGAATATTCCCCTCGGAACGTTCTCGGAAGCCTTTGGAGGGAATACCACGGGAGTAACGATTGGAAAGGACTCCTCGATCCGCTAGACGAGAATCTCCGGCGAGAGGTTGTACGGTACGGCGAGTTCGTACAAGCTGCTTACCATTCGTTTCACTCCGATCCCGCCATGTCACCGGAGGAGCCGCCCACGCCCCAACGGGTCGTTTTGCCGGATAGGTCCTACAAAGTCACGAAGAGCCTCTATGCCACGTCATCAATCGGGTTGCCCAGATGGGTGGACGACGTGGCTCCGGATCTCGGATGGATGACCCAGCGTTCCAGTTGGATCGGGTACGTCGCCGTTTGCGATGATAGGAGAGAGATCGCAAGGATGGGACGGAGGGACATCGTAATATCTCTTCGCGGGACAGCAACGTGCCTGGAATGGGCCGAGAATATGAGGGCCCAATTAACTGATGTCTCACCAGAGAATGATGATAGCTCAGCTCCGGCCCAAGAAAAGCCCAAAGTGGAGCGTGGGTTCTTGAGCCTGTACAAGACCCCAGGGGCTCACGTCCCAAGCCTAGCAAAATCTGTGATAGAAGAAGTGAAAAGGCTCACGGAAGTGTACAAAGGCGAGACACTCAGCATCACGGTGACAGGTCATAGCCTCGGTGCCGCGCTGGCATTACTCGTGGCCGATGAGATCAGTACATGTGGCGCTGACATGCCGCCGGTGGCGGTAATCTCCTTTGGCGGGCCTCGAGTGGGAAACAAGGCATTCAAGAATCAACTAACAGCCAAAAATGTGAAAGTATTAAGAGTCGTAAATTCTCAAGATGTGATTACCAGAGTTCCTGGCATGTTTGTGAGCGAAGAAGTTGAACAAAAGCTAAGGAAGTCTAAGGTAGGAGAAATGGTAGAAAACATGGGGTTGGGATATACGCATGTGGGAGTAGAGCTGAAAATAGATACGAAGATGTCGCCGTATTTGAAGCCGGACGCTGACATGGCATGTAACCATGACCTAGAGGCTTATTTACACCTGGTGGATGGGTATCTGGCATCAAATTGTCCGTTCAGAGCAAATGCCAAGAGGAGCTTGGCGAGACTGATGCAAGATCAAACATCCAATATGAAGAAACTATATACTAGCAAGGCAAACGCTTTGAGTGTAAATCTTGCCAGAAAAAGCTCTTTCTCTATGCCTAGTTGTTTACCTAGTCCATCTTAAACTATACTATAACCAATTAAATGTGAATATACAAGATTTCACTCATATTCTGTGTTTTGTCTCTTCATTTCTGTACCTCTATCATACCCAGATATCATGCTTGAAAGACATATTAAACTGCACAAAACTTAAAGCATATGCAGACTTCAATTCTATCAATACAATATCAAGCACACAAGCAAACGCTATAGTTTTTCCCTCCCAATCAATGAGTATCTCAGAGAGAGTTACTTTCAATAGTTCTGATGTTTGCTTCTAGTTATGAGGCACATTTGCTTTTGCTTGTTTTCAGTTAAAACATCCTGAATGTGTTCTTAAAGCACCTATACCTGGTTTTAGTACATATAAAAATAACTAGACCATTGCACACACATCTATTCATAACTAATCAATAATGTGGCTGGCAAAAAAACAAAACTAATAAATAGTGTGATTTTTTCATATACTACCTCCGATACTGAGCCAGTTGACTAATTTGAGAAGATTAAAGAAGTAAGTTGAGTTAGTTATTTGTCCTAAATAGGTATTTTGTTTTCTAAAATATCTTTGCTAATCAAGTGTATTAACTAAAACTCTTATTATTAGAAGGGTTACTTTGAAAAAATATATATAAATATGAAAGACAAAGTAGATTGTGGTCTTATATTTAGGACCAAAATAAAAGTCAAACAGGGTCTTATATTAAGGACTGAACGTAATATTAATGTATTTATATATGTATCTACTAAAGAAGTAGGATTGTGTCGGTGATTTGGGCAGAAATATTAGAATTCAAACAATGCAATTTTGGTGCGGAGTTGACACTTGATTAAATTTCAATTGAACATTTCAAGATGTGACTGTATACATGAAGAGAGAGAGGAAAATAACCCTCCAGCCTCCAACAACCAACCAACCTTCAACTCATGAAGGTGTGGTGAGGATGACGTTGAAAGCGTAAAATGGCCAATAATTCAAAACAAAGTTGAGACTGACTCAGTTCCCATCTTTACATTCTTATCATATGCCTTTGTCTCAAAGGCTTCTGCTTTTGCCATTTATCATTTTTCAATGAAATATTGCTTTTTTTCAAGTCAAAAGGAAAAAATAAAAAGAACAAGAAAAGAAAGAATACTCATTTCAAAGGTCGATATTTTTGTACACGGAGACTTTTCTAATTTTGTAGAAAATCAATACCAGACTTTTGAGGAATGGATAGAAGTCAATTGAAAAAATAAATATGATTTTTTAAATATCGTTATCTCAAGTTTTTTAAGATCTGAAGCAAGTGTTTCTTTGAAATAGGTGCATTTACTATTTGACCTAATTACTGACAATTGCATGAATCAAGTGGGATTAACGTATAACCAGACAGGAAATAGTCCCAAATAGTGACCGCTTTAACTTGCCTAGAATGATATCCACCAATGCGATTACCGGTGATACTCGATTCATCCAACTTTTGAATCTGCTAAGAATATTTTGTTAAATATTTCGAAGATATTTTTATAAATAATGTTTTATATCAATGACTCTAGCAATTGGCAGATGAAAAGGTCTAAAGACGAAGGGCGATGCCCTAAAAAGGACGAACAAAATAACGAGTTTGGGAGGACTAGAAGATGGGGTTTCAGAACAGAAGGGAGGAAAAGCTAGTTCAGCGCGATGCTTGAGCATTGGGGAGGATCTCATTTAGCACCCGTCAAGGACTTTATTTCCAGCTATCTCATGTAACGTTTAAAAACTATGGTCCCATTTAGTATGATTGAAAATAAAAAGTAAGGATTGAGATTGAGATTTAAAAAAAAATATTCAAAGAGTATTTAGTATTAGTGATTGCTTGTTATTTGGGATTGGGTAAATCTATATACGTGGAATTGAAATATATCATAGAGGGATGTAGTATTCTCCAATTCCACTTACATGGGAGCGTAATCCTATGTAATAAGAAATCATTTGTACTAAATATTTTTTAATGATTTTTCTCAATCTCAATCGTAATCCTTGGCCAGACCTATACCCTTTTCAGGGTAAGGTAAAATTAATTTCTAAAATGAAAAGACAATAATAAACTCAGAGAGAGAGAGAGAGAACGCAAATTCACATGTGGCCGGGGATGCTCAAGAGGAACGAGTTGATTTAGTGTTCGTTTGCTTCACTGAACCCTTGGCAATATAATGAAATGCAATACAATGCAATGAAATGTAATGCAATGATGATTACATAAGTTTGTTTAGTACATCATTGAAGAAAGATGATGCATAGGCATAAAAACGTTTAGTTGGATTATAAAGAACATAAGAATAGATAAACATAATATATCAAAAGAGAAAATTGTCCTTATTTACATATACAAATGTATAATGATTTAAAGTTCTCTATTTTTTCTCCAAATATACATGATAACCCTATCCATATATATATAATAATAAGTTCAAGCAAAAAAAAAAAAGAGAGTATATAATACACAAACAAATATGATAATATGTATGTATGCTTTCCCATTATCAAATTCTCCCTTGCAACCAATTAATATGTACATATATATATCACCAAATATGTAGCAAACATTCAACTAAAGTTTAGTAATAATATGTAGCAGTGTGTGCGATTGCCAATAATAGATAAAAACTTCCATGAAAGCAAAACAAAAAGACCATCAAAAACTGGAATTTTAAGAAAGAAAAAGACGTGACTTTCATTGTAAAAGAAACATAGCAGGGTTAATGAATGAAATATTAGTCCGGCAATGGACATAATGGCAGCAGCAACAAAATGATTGCTGATAAAGATGATAACAGCAGCAACAGAGATGACCAAGTAGCGATGACTTCTGTTCCGAGGTGCTAGCAGTAATGACAAAGACGGTAAGAGTAGCGGCAAAGAGAATGGCTGAATGGACAGGCTATCAATAGGGTTTATCTATGGGCACGTTGGTCAATTTTAAAAATTACAGTGACAATATTGTCTTTTTAGCTCAATTACAAGAAGTATGCATTTCCATTCATCAGTTTTAGTAGTATAATCCAAATGCATTCATTTGATGTAATCAAGATTACAAAATATAATCTCTTTTACATTACATAAGTCTAACCAAATGTATGAATCAGCCCATTATACAAGGATATGTAATCCTCTCTCACGAAATCCAACCAAACAGCCTCTTGGCTTCCACAAAAATTAATTCTATTTTAGTCCTTATGAGTCCAGTGAAATTCCGAACTGTTTTGTGGCTATTGAAAATTGCATTACTTTCGTGGAGGGCTACATAAAATTCTCCCTTAGCATTATGTTTTGTTACATGAAATAAGGATAGATTTTGTGTCTTTGACGGCCTTAATTTTATTGCTCAGTGAACAATGCAACTTCTTACACTAATATTTTATGTTAATGACAAGTTAACAAATGGAAATTGAATTTTGAAAACTAAAAAGAGGCCTATGCATTGCGACTTCTACTTTTGGAGCGGACTTGTGAGTTTCCGAAAGACTTCAATAGAAAAGACGTCCCTATAATCAAGATAAAATAAAAGGAACAATAATAATAATAATAGCTGATGAATGTTTTATAAACAAAGTACTGCATTCTAATCCGGACGACTGAAGGAAACAAAACCACAATACTATTGAGAATTTGCAGAAGCTAAAATCAACTTGCCGCTGTTTATTTAAATACTGGACTAGAGCTATTCAAATTAAATTGCACAAGCTGCTACTACACATGTAGAGAATGGGGCAAAGAATAAGGTAAATACTGCAGCTTACCAATTCCTAGTTCTGTACAAATGTATTTTAAAATCAAATACATTGAAAAGAATGGAAGTTTTAACAACGAGCTAAATCACAAAAAGCAAAGCTTGATGAACAAATTCTTCATATGATGAAAGCATGATGTGAAACGAACTAGTTTTACATGCCACGCAGACACATAAGCCTTCGCTTCAGACCACCAATACTTGCCCTCTCTAATTGGAGCAGCAACCACTCTTCTGATTCACAGGCTGTCCCCGAATCTGCACTGTTGGAGGCCTGGCATTGTTCGTTGGTTGGCTTGCCATTCTGTGCAGAATGAAACAATCAAGGACGACAACACAAACACACAAAGTGGTCAAATATCCAGAAAATGTTCTCAGAGTATTTACAACTCCTATTGGAAAATATAAATCTTGAAAACCACACACCAATGACTACCAGAAAATCAATATGAGAACACATAATAAATCACCTGTTTTTAATTTCAGCAGCCATGGCCATGAAAGCCTGTTCCACATTGGTGGAATTTTTAGCACTAGTTTCCATGAAGGGGATCCCAATTTCATCTGCAAATGCCTGAAAAATGAAATGAAATGAAATAGCAAGCTCAAACATCAGACAAGAATAATAGAGCACCTTATAGGATTGCGAGGCTTCAAAAAATGAACCGGTCCACACAACGTAGTAGTTCAAGGATCAATGGTCAGACTAGTCATAATTAATCTAATACATTTCTAATTATATATCTTAAATTAGGTGTAATATTTTATAAAATTATACTTTACAAAATTAAATTTATAGGGCAAGTTTAAATAATTTTTTACTTTTTTGTTATTAAATATTATTTCAACAGCACATAAAAATTGAATGGCAAGAAGGTAAGAGGTTGCGTTCTCTTCAATCTAGCAGAAATATTATTATTGGCCTTCAAGAATATAGGAAATAATTATGAGATGTGATATTTATATAGTATATAATTATTTTAAAATTTATAGTTTCATAATAAATATACATATGTCTTACGCATTTCCACACTAGTTTTTCTTTTTCAATGCCTAAACGTATAGATATGCATAAAATATAGCTTAGAAACATTATTTGAATTTTTTTTAAAATTAAAAATTAAAAAATTTCTGACCGGTTCATATGAATTCCTGCTTCACTGGTTTTCTGACGGTTCAAATCAATTCCTGATTTTATCCCATTACTGACCAGACCGTAGGTCCATTCCTGGTTGAACTAGTCAAGCTGGTCTGGTCCAGTTTTAAACATGGTAAGATTGTCTTTTGTTTTCTATCTAGAGTAAACCAATGAATGTAAAATCACCTTTGCAGTCTCATAGGACACGACTTTATTTGCCGTGAGGTCACACTTATTTCCAACCAGAAGCTTGTTAACATTTTCACTGGCATAACGGTCAATTTCATTCAGCCATTGTTTGACATTGTTGAAGCTCTCCTGGTCAGTAACATCATAAACAACCTGCCAACACAAAAGGAGGATCACCAAGGTCACCCAAAATCCAGAAAAAATATATCTAGATAAGGAACAGTTTGAAGACTCACAATAATGCCATGAGCCCCTCGATAGTAGCTGCTTGTGATAGTACGGAAACGTTCTTGACCAGCAGTATCCCACTATGTAACCAAAGAAATGCAAGAAACCTCTCAATAATAATTAAACTGAGAACAGTACATTGGAAAAAAAAAAACATAAATTTCTTCCTTTCTATGGCCCCTGACTAACCAATAATTAAAGGCAAATCCCTCCCTCCCAAAAAGTAAAAGACCCCCCCGCCCCCCCCAAAAAAAAAAAAAAAGATTTCCATCAGGCTGTTTAAACACAATTGGCAAACAGATGCAATTTATAATGAGATAGTGAGCACAAAAAAGATTATTAGATGTCAAAAACAATCAAGGGGATTTTTTTTTTTCTTTTAATGAAAAAGGGACAGTGATTAAATTTTTTAACATCAGAGTTACCTCCAAATTGTGTTTTATAAAAGTAACTGACAATTCAAAGTCAATAAACATTACTTGGATTCTTCTTAAAGCAGAAAGACTTGACAGTAACTTCAAAAGGTGTCCCATCAAAACCAAAAATGACTAAGATTTAAGCTTAGAATCCTTTGTTTAAGCACCCCAACAAAAGTTAAAATTCCGAATAATATCAACATTGTCAAGAACTTACAATTTGAAGTTTAATAGTCTTCCCGTCTTGCTCAACAGTACGAATTTTCTACAGAAGATAGCACAGCAGATAATTGGTCACAATATCTGTGTAATTAATAACATGAAATTGAAGCTTCATGTTAAATATAAATGCTTACAAAGTCAACACCAATGGTACTGATATAGCTGTCAAGGTATGAATCATCCTGGTAACAATAAATTAAAATATTAGCAAGTATATTTCTTTCAATTCTCTGCAGGTGTGTGAAAGGAGTGTGTAAAATTTAGATTATTATAGCAACATACATCAATATGTAATACCACGGCTCTAATATATTATGGTTATCATTTTCAACATTCGCAAACCTTCCATTCTCTAATTCTTACAGCAGAGTTCAGCTTTTATAATATATAAGGTACAGTGGACAATTCAATTAATTTTTTAATTGAGAAAAGAAAAAGACAACCATGCCCATAGAATTAATTAGAAAAAGTACAAGCAAAAACTTACAGCAAACCTCAGAAGGAGACATGATTTCCCTACACCAGAATCTCCAATAAGCAAAAGCTTGAACAAATAGTCGCTGCAGTGAAAAATAGTGATAGTCCGTTCAAAGAGAGAAGACATCAAAGAAATCACTAATCCTTTTGCCAAACAAGGAACACTAGCACAGCAACACAAAGAAGCAAATAAGCATCATAGAAAAGAACAAAATTTGACTGCCTTAAAGATGGCACATATTCTGCTATGAGTTTATGACAACATTCATAGAACATAGAAGATTGCAGGAGAGACTAAAGGCTTTAAACAGAAATGATTGGTCTGTTTTCTTGAGGTGTTGACAGGTAGAACATGGTGTTGCTAAAACTGACTTTGAATTATTAGATTGATTATTTTAAGGAGGACCAAATGTTGTTAGTTGGATGAATTTCAACAATCACTGAATCACCTTCTTTGCACCAGTGGAAACTGATAAACCGGATGAAAATGATTTAAAGTTAAGATACCATGTCACTAATTATTGTCACAGAATCGGAAACACATGGACAAGACCGTAACAACTTTTATAAGATGGACATTTAAGACTCATTTGGAATGACTTATAAGCGGATTTTCAATCGTGATGATTTACAGAATAGGAAACTTGTATCCAAACAGGCACCTGGCTATTATGTTTTTTTTTTTTTTGGATCTGCCACTTTGGCTATTACTCCCTCTGTCCCTTTTGTAAGCAACAACTACCATCTCCCTCTTATCCCTAAATATAAGCAACATTCGTAAGTTGTATCTTAAATTTTTGCAACAAATTTCCTATTTTGTCCTGATTAATTATTTATCTTAATATATTTATTATCTCATTTTCCAAACTATCATCTCTCTCCATCACACATTCTTTTTCTCTCATAACTTTTTTTACTACAATAATTTTCTTATTGCCTTTCTCATACTCTTCCCCCCATAAATAAGGCATTTTCAAGAAATAACTTTCAATTTCTATACTTTTATTGTCTTTAACCAATTTTAACTAACTTTTTGATCAAGTCCAAATTGCTTATGAAAAGGGACGGAGGTGTTTGTGCATCAGTGTGTTTTTCCAACATCACTTGTTTTCTTACTAGATGAATTTTACAAAATTTACAAACATCACTCAGAATTATGAAAATTTAGTTTGCTCATGGACAAGTTCAAATCTCCAACTACATGCAAACCCAAGCCATCCAGTTTTCCCCCTTTTCCTTCTTCTTTTCTTTCTTTTTGTTCCTTTTTCTGTGATTAGCTATGTGGTTATGCCGTGTATATACAAACAGGTCACTCTACAATACAAAATTCCCAAACGCGGAAATACCTATTGAAGAAGACATGTATAAATCAGATCACAGAAATATTTATATAAAATTTCCCAAAAAGCAATTCAGATGTGCCAACAGATCTTCCAAATGCCAGATCCAAATCAGCAAGAAAAGTTCAGAGTCAGGATCTATACACAGACGGAAACAAATATAATAAGCCACGATCAAAGGGGGGGAAAAAACCTAAGAAAACAAGACGGATCTAACAGAGCTTGAAAAGGTGGGGGGGCCTAAACGGAAATTTTTCAGAATTCCGTACTAAAGTTAAGGACTTACTATTCAGGATTCATGGCGGAGCGAGGTTGAGAGCGGTGTGAATTTCAAGAAACAGAGAGGAGTAAGGGGTAGCCGGCGAGGAATTTGACCGAACTCTGAGACAGTCGCCGGAGGGAATACAGAGCGAATGAAAAAAATGAGCGAAGGGAATGCGTAATAAAACGAGTCAGATGTAGGAGCTGAGTACGATTCAAGGGTCGGAGTGTGATGACGTGTCAACTTCAACTGTGCCTTGCCACGTGTATCCCACTTGCCCATTGGTATGCTTCTCCCATCCTTTTATTTCTTTTTTAATTAAATAAACACAACGGGCATTTATTTTAATAAATATAATTTTGTAGTATTTAATATTATCAGGTGATCAAAATTTAAGTATTATCAAATTTTCTAGTAAAAAAAGTATTATAAAATTTAAATGAAGTTTCATTTACAATTTCTAAATTATCAATTGAGGTCATTTCCACTTTCAGTTCTCTACCATCCACCATGCTGTCCCCATTTTTTTTCCATAATTTTATTTTTCATGTTTTTGAAAATGTCCATTTCCCACCGTTTTAGAATGTGTTGACGTATAATCTATATCCAGAGAATATAGGATCCATGATAACTGATAAAGCCGTTTTAAATAACAATGAAAATTTGAAAATTAAACATACGAGGTTTCTTAGCAGATTGAGTTAATGATTAAAAATTAACCAATTTGATTAATAAGAAGTCAATGAGTAACATCTTCAGTTATCAACCTGATTTTTTTTTGTTAGTTCATATTCTCATTTAAACTTAATCCTCTCATCCTACTTATAAGATATAAAAGGTTTATTTTCCCTATTTATAAGTCATCTAATTAAATTTTTAGTAACAATATACTTTTTTATTCTTTGTTATTATAGAATAAGTGATTATTTCTTAAAAAAGTGTATATATTAAATAAAAATAAAATTTTAAAATTGTTATATTTTAAAAAAAATCAATTTAAAGTTTTCTTTAATTTATACGAAATATGTTAGAAATCCCTTGTTAGAACAAGTACTTCCAAAGCTCTAAATTAAAGAGAGAGAAAACATCTTTTGTTATTATAACGAATATAATAACATACGCATTCTCATCACGTGGATTTGAAGCTTTATGCATTGTTACTTTTGATTGTTATCTGATAAGACAATAACAGAGGGGGGAAACACAAAAAGAGAAGCAGGGTATGATCTGAAAGCAAGCAATTGACTGCCTTTATTGATAAATAATACTCTTCCGGTTCTTAATATAAGATCCATTTGACTAATTTGATTAGATTAAGGAAGTTAGGTAAGTTAGTTAATTATGAGAAAAGGGACATATTTTTCCTAAAACACCATAATTATCTTTCTTAATACCCCATTTCCCTCTTCTACTTGACTATAGTTAAGGGAATATCCATAGGGGTAATTTAGAGAAAATTAATAAATATGAGAAATGGGTCTTATATTTAAGACCAAAACTAACTTACTAATTGGGTCCTATATTAAGGACCGGAGGAGTAAATTAATAATAATAATAATAAAGGAAGAAGATGGAGTATGCTGTGTTTCAATGTTGCTTCTTCTTCCTGTAACGAGAGACGTGTACGTCGCCACTTCTGCAAATGCATACCGGATAGAAATTCTGATCATTACAATAGTCTAATATGATAAAACCGGTGCTTCCAGGTGGTAGATTCAGAAGCCAACTTACCCCAAATAACAATAACAAGATGTATGATCTATATCATATTATATTATAGAGACTGACTAAATTTGATGCAGTTACTAGAAGTTGCTCACAAGGGGGTCACAAGTAAAATTTGTATGTTCCAGCAATGGACCAAGCCTAACAAGTTTAGGCAAAACAATATTGTTCCTAACAGAGCACACCACTGGGTTGTCCCACTGCAGAATAGACCCAACAAGGTTTGCACGTATGGTCAAGGGAAACACACGGGGCCATCTCTCCCTCCCATAAGACCTAAAAGCTGCTTCAATTTCAACATCGTTATTTTCAGACTTTATTGCCTTTGCAAGCTTCGTAGCAAGAACCACAGAATCCTCAAGTGCACAACAGGCACCCTGACCAAGGTTCGGAGTCATGGGGTGCCACGCGTCTCCCACCACCACCACCCTGCCGGAGGAAGCAGCCGGGTTCAGGCCTGGCCATAGCCACCGGTCTACCAGTGGAGTCCTACTTACCGTCTCATCTGGGCTGCATTCCATTATGTTCATAAGCTCTGAAGGCCACTTTGCCACTAGTTTCTTCGCTTCCTTCTTTAGCACTGATGGGTCAGTGATTCTTGGACCTGATGTTTCAGATATTATTCATAAGAACCAACAATTTTGTTTTGTACACGAATGAATGGTTTCAAATTGAAGTTTTGAGGTAGGACCTGGAGACGGAGAATTGAAGCAGATGAACCAGTAAACTTTGGTGGGAGAAACAGGGACATATCCAGCACGAAGTCCTCGTCCGTAGATGTAGTTGACATTTGGGCCAAAGGGCTGCCCTTCTGGATAAAACCCAAGCCCACGATATGCACAGTGGCCCGAGTATTTGGGCTCGGAGAAGCCCATCCGTTTCGCAATTGGCGATCGAATCCCATCACATCCTATTACTATCTGTTTCGGTCACACGGAAAATCAAGTTGCAGAAGATAGAAAATCGACGAAGGACGAAGAGAAAGGGAAAGAAAACGATGAGAAAGACCTTTGCCAGAAGCTTGGAGCCATCGACGAGGTGCAACAAGGAGTCACCGTTTGGAGTGGATTCAATGTTCGATAGCTTTGAGGAGAATTGAAGGGCGTCCTTTGGGAGCTTCTCGCTCAAGGTTTCCAGTAGTACTCGTCTCTCTACTGCACGGACCTCTTGGCTGCACATTGCGTCGAATGAAACATTGTGCAGTGATTGTTTTGATCTTCAATAATTTCAACATGAAATTGAGAGATATTGTGATATAGATTGAATCCGACGTAATACCTTTGATCTTCTTGTTTGAAATTGAAGGCGCGAAGCTCCCTTCCATCCTCCGACTTCACCACCATCCTGCACAGCTGATATTATGAACAAGTTCAGCTGAAATAATCTGAATTATTCCGCAATAATTGTACCGAAACAACAAATTCATCAGTACACAGTACACACACATGATTCTGGGAGCAAGAATTTAAGACGAGGGGGATTGTGTGAAGATAGATTAACGTACCCTTGAATTTCTAAGAATTGGGGTCTGAGATCGTTGGCTACTCCGATGGCATCAAGGACCCTCCATCCATTCTTGAAAAGAGTGAGGGAAGTTCCAGTAGTTCTTAAGGACTCTGCCTGCTCAAGCACCATTGAAGAAACTCCGAGCCTGATCATTCAATAATAAATCACTACAAGTGAGGCTACGAGGAAAGTTCAATTCAATATATCTAGTTCTATCCAAAATGGATACTGTACCTGTGAAGGGAGAGAGCGGTGGCGAGGCCCGCGATGCCACCTCCGACGATGACAATATCTTGCTTGCGCACATTGGATTCAGATTTTACGACTGAGACCCTCCCAGCGGATCTGCTTCTGAGAATTCGGATTGCAGATTGGTGCCGGAAATTAAAAGGTGCTGAGCCCAGAAAGGAAGAACTGCTTGAAGCCATGGAGGTTCAATCCTACTGACCAGTACTAATGGTTAGCATGAAACGAAGGGAGCGAGTATGTTTGGGCGCGTGTTGAGCCTTCAGCCATATAAACAAGTGGTTAAGAACTGTTAAGAGGCTTCTTTTTTTTTTTTGGGGGGGGGGGGGGGGGGGCGAGGGTTGGGTGTTCGGCGAGTGGGATCATTATTCTTTTCATCAGGAAATATGTATGCCTACCCAAAAAATAAAAATGAAATATGTTAAAAGCTAAAAAATCCTACCAAAAGACAAATGAATACACAAAATAATGTAATTTTGGGTTAAAAAAAGAGGGAAATTTTCTTTTACGGATCACAGTACACAATTAATTTCAATGAGCCCCAAAACTTTCTGAAACTTCACTGCAGGATCAAGAGGGCAAACTAATATTAATTTCACAAGAAAATGACACTATTACCCCTCATGTGAACAAGAATGAAAGAACATATTTGCAAGTGAAACCAGACAATTTACAATATACATACATATATTTACAACTGGAATTAGTCCATTTACGTGTTACTTCCTTCACCTGAAGAAAGTGTATGTGGGTGAACAAGTGTGGGAGAGCCCATTTGCAAGTGTAACTAGACAATTTGTAACATACATACATTTATTTATAATACATACATTTATTTATAATTGGAATTAGTTCGTTTACATGTCACCTCCTTCACCTGAAGAAAGTGTTCATAAGTAAACAAGTGTGGAAGAGCCTATTTGCAAGTAGGACTAGACAATTTGCAACATACATACATTTATTTACAATTGGAATTAGTCTATTTATATGTAACCCCGCAATAAGTAGTATGAGGGGCAATAACATCATTTTCTCTGTGGAATTAATATCAATTTGCCCTCTTGATCCTGCAGTAAAGTTTTAGAAAGTTTTTGGGGTTCTTTAAAATTAATTCTGTCCTGCAGTCCTTAAACAAAATTTTTCCAACAAAAAAAAAAAAGAACTGTTTCTCCACCTGTTTGTCTCTTGGCCAATTGTCAGATGCTTTAGACTGGACAAGTCGCTAGTCCTCTGTCCGCTCGTTCTTTTTATTTTTCTTAAGGAAAAAAGTAGTGCTAGTATCTCTTTAAGAATTTTCACGCAAATAAGCATCCTCAGATTTCATAGTTTTGTATGAGGATTGTTTTAGCCCAAAAAGGAAAATGTGAGGATTGGGCTTATAATGTTAGCATTTTCTACTTTATGGGGTGGCTGGGTTGCTCTCTGCTAGCCTTGCGGTACCTCAAAATTAAAGCAATAAGCCCATTTCTTGCACGCCAGATCAGGCACGCGCACGGAAGAATCCATTTCCATTTGGCAAAATTTTCAACGCAGAGGTACTGGGTCTAATAAAAAAAAACTAGTCTATTAAAACATGATAAATTAAGGTTCATGTTCCTGTTAAGAGGGATACTCATATTTGGTGTTTAAAATATCTCGAATAGGATGTCAGACAATACGGGAAAAAAAAAAAAGTTCCTTTTGCATGAGACTCGTAGCTTCTACAGAATTGTGGAAGACTTCGACATTTTTTTTCATTCAAAAGCGAGAAAACTCACAAGTAACAAAATCCATCTTCCCTCGTTAACCTCCACCTGTTGTACGTACAGGATCACAAAAATTAGCCTCCATAAGATGGGACTTCGACTTTCCTGTAGCCCTTATTCAGCCAAGCCTTAAAACTTCTATTTTACCTCAAAAGGGTCGGAGTTACGATTGACAAGTCAGAAGTACTCCCAACCATACACGAATGGATAGAGAGTAAAGAGCTCAACCACGTTGGTTCAACTCATGGACTAGAAAAGGATAGCATATCTGTCATCCACCTAAACTTACTAAATGTCTTGCTAATTTCTCTGTTTTTTCAAGCGAGGAATATAATGTCAATCCTTAATATTCCTCCCCGGTATTATGCTTGCAGGCTAAGTCACATTTTTCTAATGGTGATGACATTTGAGTATTGCTATATTTAATTGATAAAAGAGTATTAAAAAATGTCAATAAAATACTTGTTAAATTTTAAAATGATAAATAAGTGATTTTGCCAAATTTTAACATGTCAAGATCATTACAAGAATAATTTGTTGGCAAAAAGATGTTATATTATATTAAAAAATAATCTTTTTAATTTCTATTTTAATATTAATAAATACTAAGTAATATATATTTTAAACTTTCTGAATTAAATTTAACAATGAAAACATATATATATCTTGTTGACCAGTTAAATAACACATATAAACCTAATATTATGATGATAATAACAAATTAATGCACGCTATATCACCTCTACAAAAACAAACACCATATACAGTACCAAACCTCTTCCTTTTTCTCACGATATATATGCTTCCACATACCTCTCTCTCTCTCTCTCTCTCTCTATCTCTCTATCAATATATATATAAAAATATATATATTATTGGCAAGAATGGAAAAGAATCAATGGTTACTTGCAAGAAATGAGTTACATGTTGTGAAATAATAAGAGGTTGAAGGTTGAACAAATTCGTGAGTTTACCAAATCTGGCATACTTACCCATAAACTTCTCCCTGTTTTGTGTTGTGATGCAAGGGTTAGGTTGATCAGCCTACCAAACTACACCCACGTCACCATTTAATATTGCATTAATACTATTTCAGTCGCAAAATTATTCTTTTCATTTATTTTAACAGTAACATTTTTTTTTTGCTATACACGAAGACAGATGCCTTTGGATTAATGTCCTCAAACCATTTTTATAAATAAATCAGTAATCACATGCATAGATATGGACAAATATAAAGATGAATGATTTAAGTTAATTTTACTCAAAGTTATATCAATTTTTTCGTTCTCTTACCATCTCTTTGGATTAAGATTCGTACTTAACCTGTCTTCCAACAAATGGGGAAAACAAGAAAAGAAAAGAGAAACGGATGTTGACAAAATAGCATTACATGATATAGAATTTAAACATATTTTTGTGGAGAACTAGAATACTAAAATAGGGATACCATATACTCCCTCCCGTCCTACTTATAAGTTTTAAATTTGAATAGGAGTATAATTTATTTTATAAGCTTTAATTTATATTTATCTTAAAAATTAATGTGTTTTTTTAATTTTGCTTTTAATTATTTACTCTCTCACATTTGCTACACTATTTTTTTGTTATTTTTTCTCTCATTTACGTTTTTTATAAATAATCTCATGTATTTAGAAAAAGATATTTTTTTTTACATATTTATAACTTTAAATTAATTTTAATTGTTTTTTATTTTATGTAAGTTAATTATTTAAAACTTATAATAATGACACGGGATGGTAAGATATAACATAATGGGATCAGAGTCCAATAATCTATGATTTTGCAGTAAACTCTGCCTTGCATCACTCATAAGTGATAAATAGTATGACTCTGAATTTTTTTTTTATCACATGTGTGTGTATATGTCATAAAAATATAAATATTTGTAAGATGCACCATATATTATTACCGAGAAGTTTAGCTTATGGTAAAAAGATCCGCTGGTAACTCATGGTGAGTTCAAACGATTAACCGGTGAAAGCCGCGGTAAAACTTTCCTTTATAAATACACTAGAATGGAAACTGGAACGCGTACAGAGAAAAGAAAGTATGGGAATAATGGGAGCGGCAAAGCCGCGGATCGAAGCAGTGTTAACTGTGTCGCCATTAAAGGTGACTGAACCACGACAGGTTCGTCAAGTTCAGGCGACCCACAACCCAAAAGCTATTTCTGGCTGTCACCACATAGTTCTCTACTTCACCAAGTCGAGGAAAGATGATGATGATGGTGAGCCGTTTCTGGCTGGGTGGGCCGTGGAGTCACTGGCCATGGTTCTGTCGGAGCACCCACTTGTGGCAGGACGCCTCCGGCGAAGGGAAGACGGCGGAGAGGAGGACGATGGCAGAGCATTGGAGATTGTGTCCAATGACTCAGGCATCCGAATGGTGGAAGCTCGAATCCCCATGAGCATGTCTCAGCTTCTTGGACTGAATCGAGAGGACTTTGTCGGGGTTGAAGCTGATCTTGTGTTCTGGAAGGACGTGGATGAACACACCCCTGATTTCTCTCCTCTCTTTTACATCCAGGAAAGCATATCATTTCTTGATTATATATATATAACTCTAAATTCATTGTAACTTCTTCAAGTCCTGAACTTGAAGCTATAACACATATATATATATATATATATAAATGTGTGTGTGTGTGTGCATATGTATATATGGCGTCATCTGAAGACATTTATGTGTGTTTCAAATTCTCAGGTGACAAACTTCGAATGTGGAGGATACTCTATTGGAATAAGCTGCAGTCTGCTGCTGGCAGAGTTTCTGATCGTTGAGAATTTCCTCAAGAAATGGTCGGACATACACAAGAACCATGTTAACCTAAAAAGCCAGAACGAAGAAGACAGTACTAAAACTGTGACACCCATATTTTACCATCCTCGTCTCAAGAATCCAGAGTCGCCTCCCCCCGACATAATCACTCGTACCCCGACAAAGAACCAAGTCGTGAATCTCATGTTCAAAGTCACATCTCAAGACGCAGGTTTCGACGAAGATGACGAGGAACAGAAGTGGAAAGAATTAGGCATGATTTGCGTGAAGAAGGCAGAGCAGAAGCTTGAGAGAAACATGGCGAGTGAAAGCTTTTGGTTGATGGTGATGAAATGTGGTGAGGTTATCAGAGAGGTGGGAAGTTGCCGTAAGAGATCAACATCATCATCGGCTGGGCTGATGAAGAAGAAGAAGGAGGAGGTGGTGTGGGCAACGTGGGATGAGTTTGGAGAGTACGAGGTAGAGTTTGAGGAAGGGAATAAGGCTGTGTTTGTTTCTCGGTGGATTAATGGATCAGTTTGTGACGACGATGAGGCACAGGTCGTGGCTGTTCCGTGTCCAAAAGTGGGTGTCTCTGCTTTGATTATGGTTTCTCTTCCTGTTTGATTGTATAATAATGATTTGGATCATTGGCTTATTTGTTTCTTTAACGTACTTTTATCTTGCATTGAAGTGAAACGTGTTCCCCTTTAGCAGAAGTAATTCATAATATTTGATGATGCTTTTCTTGCTTAAATATGTACAATACATCTATATTATATATGACTTTGCATTTTTCAAGAGAGTAAAGAGGAACGAAGAAGGATAAAACAGGCTCCAATATTCACTTTTTACAGAAGTTTTATATTTAAGAAACTCTGGATCGAGTTCTTTTTATATATAGGATCTCGCTCTTCATAAACACACACACAGAATGAGAAAGAGAGAATCAAGTGTTATCCTTATTTTTCTCGAATTCCATAAGGAAAATAAGAAATTTGAGGCACATACATGCATAGGAATTTAAGTATTGTTAAATACCTCTGATCCTTAATATAAGACTCATTTGACTTTTATGTTGGTCCTAAATATAAGATTCAAATATATTTTGTCTCTCATATTTACTTAATTTTTTTTCAAGATAGTCCTTCTAATAATTGTAGTTTTAGCCAACATATTTGATTAGTAAGGATATTTTAGGAAAGACAATACATATTTATTACCAATAACTAACTTAACTTTTTTCTTTAATTTTCTTAAATCAGTCAATTAGCTCTTATAATTAGGACTGAAGGTAATATAATTTCAAATGAAAAATACATTTTAGTTTATTATCGTTTGTATTGCATCCACAAAATTTGCACCATGAAACATTAACATCTCTCTCGTCTCCCTGCCATGCAACCTAACCAACCCAAATGTGGATGTGGGTTGGTCTTGCCTCCGTTTCATGAACATCATTTAATGCATACTTTCTGGAAGCTAAAGCTAGTAGGTGAGAAGACAGGAAGGTACCATTTCATTTGAAGCATTTAATTGAATCAGAGCAAAATGACACTCGAATTTTTTTTTTTTTTGTGTGGTAATGAATGAGGGCTGAGCCCGAGAATAAATTAATAAACTCAGAAGGGAACGGGTCCCATACAATCACTTGATAGCAAAGTTTCTAAATGACTAGGACAGGAATGTAAAACGGAGTTAAATGAAAGTCCTTGTTTGGCTAAAGCATCAGCCATCTGGTTTTGTTGCCGAAGAATATGAGTCACCTGCACCTCCCATGAGTAGTCAAGCATGTTCCATATCTGGAAAAGAGTAAGACTACTGCTATAAAAGTTATCCTTGGTTTGAACCATCTCTGCTAGAATCTTTGAGTCTGATTTCATAATTATTTTCCTGAATCCACATTCCCAAGCCAATCTCAAACCTCTTAACATGGCCCATTCTTCCGCAGCAAGGATAGTACAATTTCCAAGAGTTTGAGTAAACCCCACAATCCATGACCCATCATGGTTTCTAATAATTCCACCACAGCCAGCTTTGCTCCTAGTTGCTGAAACAGCACCGTCTACATTCAGCTTTAACCAACCAGGCTGAGGGGGTATCCATTTTGATGACAGTCGAATTTTAATTTCATTGAAATATTCAAATTAGTCCATCACCCCTGTTCTTTAGTTTGGATTGGGTCTCTAGCAGTACATAAAGCCCAACACTTGAGATTTCCCCATTTGCTTCTGTTTTTCGGCCTTTCCAAGCTTGGAATAGCTTGTGTATATCAAGATCATCCATACTGGGTGGAAATCTAGTCCTTGATGTTAAGGTCTTGAGGATCCGATTGCTAAGAATTACAAAACAGAATGTCGCTATGCTTCCTCTCAATATTTTTCTTTGTATGCTATTTGGAATATTAGTCTGATCTAATGATTGAGAAAGAAAAATTATGCTTGCTCACGGTCAGTTTGGTACGGGAGAAAGGAAGTGAAGGAAAAATTTTAATGAGTTTGATTTAAAATATTGAAAAAGATATGGTTTTTAATTAAATTTGTTTGGCTTTTATCTTGTATATTCTTTTTATCAACATTTCATAATCTCAATTTCCCTCCCCTTTCCTTCAGTTCTTTCATACTCCTCCGGTCCTTAATATAAGACCCATTTAACTAATATGATTAGATTAACGAAGTTAGGTAAGTTAGTTAATTATAAAAAATGTGACATGTTTTTCCTAAAATACTATAATCATCTTTCTTAATACGACCTATTCCTCTTCTACTTGATTATGGTTGAGGGAGTATCCATAAGGGTCATTTAGAAAAAATTGATAAATATGATAAATGAGTCTTATATTTAGGACTAAAATTAACTTAATAATTAGGTCCTATATTAAGGACCGGAGGAGTACTAAACAAGGGGTAAGAGCCTTCATTCTTACTCTAACAAAAAAAAAAAACTCATACATAAGCCCCAAATGTTAGTAGCTAGTCGGTAGGTTAAACTCTTAACTAATTACATCGTAGATTTAATTTCCGCTATTAATGTGAGGAACTTATTAATGAACGACTATAAATAATGTTGGAATGGCTTTTGAGCTTGGATGAACACCTTAAACCTATTGATGAGTAATGTCTCTCCTGCTTAGATGAAGCGGACACTGCAAATTAAGTTAGAGAGAAGCATTGAGGTTTGAGAGAGTTTAGAAAAGATTTAATTGCTAGAGATTACTTAACGGGCTCTTAAGAAGTCCAAATTCAGATGACCCTGCACATATATTAAAGAAGCTAAGCAAATATCGTATAAACGGCGTCCACTCTCTAGGAGGGGAAATTGATTTGCTCCACTTGGCTGAGGAATTGATTTCGATGGTTTATATAATTTTAAAAGTATAAAATAATTTGTATCCTTGAATTTTAATCTAAAAGATTCAGAACCGCAGTGAAGTCACGGTTAAAACCACAACGCGTTGCATTTTGCTTGAAATTTGACCACAAACCAGTTTTTTTTTTTTTTACACCCCCAAAATGCAGGACTTTGACGAAGGATAAAGAATTTTCTCACGTGTCTTTGCAGTGCAATAAAATAGGAGAGAAATTGAGGAAGTTAGATACTGTTTGGTATGAAATATTGAAAAATAAAAACTGGGATTGCAATTGACAAATAATTAAAAAAATATTTAACATAAGTAATTGTTTGTTACACGGATTAAACAAACTCATGAATATGAGATCAGAAAACACAACTTTCCCACATGATATTCCTCTATATGGATTTATCCAATCTCATATAATAAACAATCTCTTATGCTAAACACTTTTTTAATAAATTTTCTCAATCCTAATCTCAATTCTTACTTTTCATTTTTAATATTTTGTACCAAAAGGGATCTTAGATCTTTTAGGAGCACCTCTAAATTGAAAAATAGATAATAAATAATAATAATAGATAAGTAAAAAAATTCAATTCGTTAAAAATCAATAGAACTATTTTTGGCCCCAAGAACAGAGATTACCAGGGAAAAGAAAAGACTAACATCTGGTAGGAGTTTGCGTCTTTGCGATTAAATTGACAAGTTTTAGCATATTTCAGGCAGAGGTAAGGAATTGGAATCTCGTTATTATTAGTGTTTTTCAACATTCTCCCGGATGAATATTTATTCACATGAAAATTAAGGGGAAAAAAAAGAATCAATTCTGAGCCCCATCACATGCATTATTATTGAATAAAAATCCAAATTTGGGATACTTCCTTCCCCCCCCCCCGGGGGTTCCCCATGATATGCGCACAAAATAATGAAGTGAGCAGATCATACTGGAAAGAGCTCTATAATGAGATGCAACCTCTGTTTAACTGCTTTACAGAAGAAATAAACCGACATAAATGCTACGCTTGGACAGACACAGGCGCGCAGAACTGACTTTGATCATAACCACGTTATAAAGTTCCTACAACTAAAGGCAAACACATCTTCTGACCAAAAAGGGAGAATAAAAAAAGGCAAACACATCTTCAAGGGATGAATTCCTATGCTGCATTTCAAAAGAAAGAAATTGGCTTTTTCATCATTTAATTTTAAGAGATATATATGCTTTGAATTTTAACTATATATATACACACACCACCTCTCTCTATATATATATAAATTATAAATGCAAGTTGTGGGCTTGTTGTAGAGTAAAATAAAACAAAGAGCATGTGATCACCACTTTCTCCACAGCATGTGAAGTAAGCCCCACCAATGGCATCCTTTTCGTATTCTTCCACTACCAGTCGTCCCATTTCTACTTTACCTCTTTCTTCTTCACCCACAGCTACCACACCTAACCTCTCTCTCTGTTCATCACAATTCATACGCTTACCTACCCCATTCATCTCTTTTTAATAGCAGAATAGCCTTTCTATTTTGCCTTCGTAAACCAAAAACTTTCAGAAAATTAAAGTATACAGATCAGTTCTCCCACCATCAGTTTAAAATATGCATAATTACTACACTAAGCTAGCTACTAGAATTAAAAAAAAAAAAAGAAAAAGAAAGTTGCGAGTTATGTTAGTCTTGACGACAGCCAATTGTGTTGCAGGAATTTAGTTTGAAAATTATCAGGGACAAGAACATTTGTTGTTGTTTAAGGCTTGGCGAGCCATATGATGAACACGGGGACATTTAGCATCAACTAATAAAAAATTAGACAAAAGGCACACAGAAATTTGAAGAAAACCAGAGAAGGTCAGAATGGCCACGTCCCTCTTATTCAGCTACAATGTGACAAAAGGATATGGCGTTCAAATGAAAGCTCCTAATGAAAACAGATCATTAAAAATGGTGCACCCAAGTATCATCGTGCATGAACATGAAGCAACAAAACAAAAGGGAAACTCAGAACGCTACACGAATACATGTCTCATCAATCTACATCATGGAATCCAAAAACTAAAACAATTTTAATGATTTATTCAAGCAAGCAGCACCAGAGCTCCTCCAAGCATAAGAACTAGCATTGAGAAGCTGGTTCCAAGAACAGAGGCGTCGCTGCTGGGGGTAGAAGCCACAGGGGTCTGTGACATGGGAGACAGGGATGGACCAGACCCAGGTGCAGGCATCGGTGAAGGCGATGAGGACTCGGGAGAAGGAGCTGAAGGTGAAGGTGGTGAAGAGGTGGCGCTGCTAGATGGTCCTGGGCTTGGGCTTGGGCTGAGGGAACTTGGTGATGGTGGAGGTGATGAAACAGGGGAGGTTGCAGGTGCAGGAGCCGCCTTTGGAGATGGCGGTGACATGGTGCTAGATGGCGCCATTGCCATGGGTGCAGGAGAAGGGGCTTGGCCATTAGAGAATGCTACAAAAGCCAAGGACATGGCTAGCACGAGCATGGCACGTGCAGGCGCCATGACATAACAAAAAATGAAGATTGAGCGAACAGAAAGCAGAGACAGAGAGGGAAAGAGAGAGGCAGAGGCAGAGACAATGGTTCTGGAGAAGAGCAGGGGAGGTAGGGGTTGGGAGAGATAAATAGGAGGGAAATATTAGAAAGTTTTAAGAGAATCTAGTCCTCATCTTTATTGGCATGACACTGAAATGCACGAATATTCCATGCCCTTGAAAAGAGTTTGACACGCGTTGAGAAAGAGTCTGCGTGAATTTTAAGTGGAGAGAGCATCTCGTCGTGGTGGTCATGCATCCATAGAATCCGAATAAGCCACTGGGGTGTTAAATATGGAATTAAAGTTTAAGACTTTTGATTACAACTGCCAAACATGCCTTCGCAAATGAAGCCATTCAGCACATCCTTTCATCTTTTTTACAATTACAAGACTAAAAGACAAACTTGAGTAATTTGATGATCACAGTTAATATCCCCCAGAAATAGAAAATCATTAAAAAAAATGCTTGGCTTATAATCATAATTATAAGAGAGATCAAAAAAAGGCAGAAGAAAAAGAGAGTAAATTGCATATAGAATCAGGTATGCAAGTAATGGAGGGTAAAGCAGAAAGAATCCAAGGCAGCGAAAGGATAATATTTGTAAGGAAAGAGAAAGAAAGGAGTGGCTGATGACACACCGCACACACAACACACACACACACGCGTATATTTTATTCGATAAATACAGTGAATGAATATGGAGAAAGAGGAAGTAGTGCTGATGATGATGATGATAAGTGGCACCACGTGGTGGGTTGAGTAAGGGCAATAAAAAGCAAGGACACAGTGACCCCATTTCTACATGACATTATACAATACTTGCTTTCCATTACTGTCTCCTCCTCCCGCAAAGCCTGCAACTTTTTTTTTTTCATCTCCACCGTACAGCCTATTCCTCCTCTGACACTCATTTCTCGGTCTGTCCCGCTTCCTACGGGTTACTCTTAGTCTTTCATCTGCTACATTCCAACTTCTTATTAAGTTTGCTAAATCCTCTGTTCAGAACACTCTTGTTTAAATCCAGTATTCGTAGAGACTAAAAAGGTTGTTATTTTGTCTAACGCCTAGTTAACGTTGGAAGTTTGGAAAAGGATGCGTAACATGTTCGTCAATGACTCTGCCTGTACCACTATTAATGTCCGGTATGATATATGATATTTGATAGCTACGCCCATTTGTCCACATATTCCTCTAATGCGGGATAAATACCACACAGCTGTTTACAGGTTGGTGCAGAACTACTTATTGTCCCTTTCCTCGCACATTCAGATACATGTGCCACACCTTATCGCCATACACTGCAGGGTATACATTCTCCAACTTCACAGCTTTAATATACTTTCCTAGCTTTCTAGGTCAGACCGGCAAGCACAATTATTCCATCTATTAAATAACTTTTTTGCGTGAAAAAATGAGCAATATGGAAAAAATCAGATCAGATTAAGAAATGGCTTACAACATTCATTTTCAGACTTCGTACGTCGCCCAAAGACTCATACATGATTAAGCAAAAAGCCATAATCCAATTAAGAAGTTATGTTCTTTAGTTGAGGCCTCAGTTTCTCTGATGTTGTCCCTCCATCAGTGAGGGAGATAGATTGTATCTATGTTATATCACGGGTCACATACTGACATTGGGAGTTTAGGACCACTAGCAGAAAATGTATTCCCCAAAACTTTTCCCCCTTATTCAACTGTCAAATAAAGAGGGGAAGACAGATTTAACATTTGAATATCTCTTCCACCCTCATCTACCAGCTAAACATTACTTCCCCATTTGAAATTTATCATCTTAATACTGAGATGCAGATGAGAAAGACGAATGTCTAATTTCTATTTATACAAAGACACATGATGGTAGTTCACCAAAAAAAAGAAAAAAAGAAAAAAATGACACGTGATGGTAAAAGATACCAGGCTGATCTTAATTCTCAACCAATTAAATGCAAGTATCATAACTGATATGTACTGAAATATAGATTGCGAATATACTATTGAAATTCTAAGCATTCATGTTACACGTATCAATCTTGTTGTTCAAAACCTGATGATAACAAGATATATCTTGGGGCTTAAGTGGGGTTCGGACTAGGAAAAGATAGGAACTTTGCCTATGCCTAAATCAGTTGGTCCAGAACCAGAAAAATAATAAAACTTACCGGGTACACAAACATCTGAGGTCATAACAAGCAAAAGCAATCGTCCTCCGCGTATCTCCAGACCAGGAAGTTGCTTCACGGTGAACAGAAATCACATTCGGAATTTGCAACCCTGTAGAGTCTAGACAAACTGATAAAAGTCCAATAACGAGTTAAATGACTACCGCAAGCTGCAGTTAAGAGCCACTGACAAAATCTTTCCCCATTCTTTTTCTCATTACAATCTTCGTATTAAGCAATACATTTGAGGGTTCATTGTGTCAAACCTGAATATCACCTGTCCCCGCTCAGCAGTGGTTGAGAAGCTGGGGCTGCAAAAATAAAATACAACATAAAAATAAAAAAACACAAGTTAGTCCAGAGTGCTATAAGCATTACTCGGATGGTCAAAAAGACAAATTCCTAATTCAAGCATTGGATTTGACATGGCTCAGAAACAAGTATATAAAGCGTGAGAATGTTCTTTTTTCCCCCCTCACACATACTTGTACATAGAAAAAGCTTCCATTTAAATCTACAAAATAATGCTCAGAGCTTCCTGGCATACTTAATTCGATTGCAGAATTTCAATAATTTATACCTAGACTCACTATGGTCTGAACTATGGAGTTTCTAACAGACAATGACTACTTTATATGGAATAGATACTGCCATAAGCAAAGTAATAGGTTGATAAAACCTGTGCAAGATAAGGAAGGATAGCAGCTGACCCTATGATTACATATCTTCTTAGAAGAAGCTCCTTAAACAAATTTATTTATGCAATTAACCCTTTTTCTAACAACAAATATTTAATAGGGGGAACATTTACCCCCAGGATTTTGCTGCCCAATGGATACAGGTTCTGGCCTGCGACTTCTTTCTGCAATTTCAGCTACGACCAAACGAGATAAAAGAAGCCCAGCGATACAAGCCCCAAGCGCTAGCATAGCAAAAACAGCATTCCATCCCATTGTTGAAAGGAACCCAGTGAGAAGAGGACCAAGAGCCGCACCAACTGATCCAGTGCCATCTATTATGGCAGTCACTGTAGCTAGAGCTCGAGAATCTCCTCTAAGAGAACTGTGTGTTCCCAAGTCCGCAGAAACAGCAGTAGTGATAAGCGCATAAGGGCCGTTCACAAGCAATCCAGTGGCGATCATAAGTGCAATGTTAACATTCATAGAAATACTTCCATAGATTCGGTATAAAAGCATAGCAGGAATTGCAGCATACATGAAACTGGCCGCAGTGGTAGCACGGGCATTGAGTTTATCAGATATGTAACCAGCAAGAACACCTCCAAATATACCCCCGACATCAAACAAAGTAGAGAGATTGCCAGCAGATTCAACAGAGACATACTCTCCACCAATTTCTGCAAGATTATCAAAGGAATAAAAAAACAAATTCAACCTCTCTACAGGCTAAACTGTGAATTACAAGAAAAAGAAATTAGTATAATAAAAAGGAGCCCACGATTGATGACGATTGAAAGATGCGGTTTACATTGCCTAAGAGTTGGATACAGTTTAAACAATGACAGAAGAGGTTATATCATAATTTTTAACCAGTTTCATTAAAATGAACCGTATTTTGGGAATCACAAAAGCTACTTGATCAATTCCACAAGAGATAATTCTTCCGCAATCATGATCACAATCCATTTGTCCCGGGTCATAAACGTCCACTTCCCAGTCAAATTCCAGTCATAGATTATTATGAAGAAGAGACTCCGTTGGATTGCCAGCAAAGTTGAAAACATAAATTGATCCATCATGTGATGGCTGTTTCTATAACTTAACCACCAAAAGTAAAAATATTACAGTAGCAATGATAGATGACGAGCTCCAAGGAACAGAAGGTTTTGAAGAAGTTGTCATATATGATATGTCAGAAAAGAACACTCTTCAGTCCCACAATGTCACTGTGTGAGAAACAAATTGGCCAAATAAGATATCCTAGTAACCAAAAGGTTGGGTGATCACAAATGCTCTGAGCTTAAGCAGAATGTGACCACATCAAATCATCTGTATCTAAACTACAATTCTCTAAGTTAATTTAGAAGAGAAGAATCAAAAACTCCCTAGAATCTGGGAATCAAATATCAACAATTTCATCAGTTAATCGAAAATCACAGTTCATGAACTGACCAACTCCTTAACCGTCATTTGCTTATGTAATTATGCGATCTCGCAATCTCAAGTAACGTTAGTATGTTCCAAAAAACATGGTAAACCAAGCATGACGATCATGATAATTACCTGTCTGACTCAGATAAAATGGTAGCCAATAGAGAAACGTGTAGGCAACAAGCTTGGCGAAGAAAAGGCACAAGGCATATGGTATAACCCCTGGGATAAAGCATGCTTCAAGAAGCCCAACACTCTTCGTACGTACTGAAGCACCGCTCAAGGTACGTAGTGACCCCGGCGAGAAAGCGACGGTTGTCACTTCCCCTTTCGTTATCTGAGCTTCTTCATCAGGATGCATTGCTGCTAATAGATCCGAATCTGAGCCATGAATCGAAGTAAATCCCACATCCTCTGGATAAGCAGTTAAGAACAAGTAAACAAATAATCCTCCAAATATGATCAAAGCTCCTGGTACGATGAAAGACCAGCCCCACCCATATTTCAAGACGCTAACTGCAAGAAGAGAGCCACTTATATTACCAACTGAAGTGTGAGCATTCCAAACACCCATTATCAATCCTCTCTTCCTCTTGCCGAACCAATTACCAATCACAGCAACAACAGAAGGCCAACCCGTTGCTTGAAACAATCCAGCAATCATTTGCATAATTAGATAATACGAGAAAGCATGAATTTTCCAGAAATAACCCATCCCAAAAAGCCCAACGAATACTCCACTTGCAATCATCCCCATAGTCAAGAACAAACGAAGGTCTAGAGTGTCCCCCAAATGCCCAGATACGTACATTCCCACTGAATAACATGCGAGAAACGCAACATCAATTTCGCCTAATTTCGAAGTCCCATCAGGTTCATTAAAAGGGGCCCAACCCTTATTCTTCCCACCAACAATGCCCCGATCCTTAACGAACACCTCCCCCATGGGCCAGGGTTTGAGCTTGATGATATGGCCATTGGGTTCCGGATACAGTACACTCTTAACAATGCCAGTAGGTTTTCTGGAAGCATGGAAACATACGTATGCCACGAACGTAACCAACAAAACTATGTATCTATACGTTTTGATTTTCCATCTCCTGCCACTGATGATTAAAAACCCAGGCGGAGGTGTCCTAGTTACAAGAGAACCAGGCGGGGGCATCGTCAGAAATCAGCCAAATTACAATACGAATCTATTATCAGAGCTATGTATTCGGCGAATGTTAATACGTTGATCCAAGCGAGACGGGTTTTGCAGGGAAGAGAAGATGATACGCATTAGGGAGAGGGCAAGGTGAGAGAAGGGAAGAGAGTGAGCAGAGGGAGAGCGAAAAGAGCGGAGGCGAGAGGAGAGACCGTTGCTGAAAATTTGCAAGTGCTTTCCTTCATGTCAGGGCTCTCTCTCTCTGGGTGTCGCATTTGTTTTGGAGAGGAAGGTTTTGGCGGTTACATGTGGCATTCTACTCGCGCGTTTGACCGTTTTACGTTACGTATTTATTCTGGAAATAATAATAATTCATTAACAACTTTGTTCCGAAAGCATCCATCATTAATCAAGTGTGAGTTTAATTATGGATTACTATTGATGAAGCGCGTTTAAAAAAAATCATCCTATATTCTGCGTGTTACGTTTTTGCTCATGTATTTATCTGTCATTGCTATACTACTTCGTTTAATCTGCCATCTTCCTTCTTCATTTTCCAGAAATTTCTCTTCTCATCTTCTCTATTATGCTCTCATCATATATTCAGCATGTTATGCTATTGTTTCTATAAAACGAGACAAACTTTTTTTTTATATTTATTTTATATATTGTAAAAATACTTTTAAAATTATGATTTGGTTTCCATTTAAACACTGTATCTACATTCGATGCTCATCAAGTAGCACTCAAAACATCCCTGCTGTGCAATTAACATTTTTTTAATGTTTTTCTTTTTTTTCCAATGTGACAATGAACATTTTTTTTCAATGTCTTCCTTCTTTTTTTTTTTTTTCAATGTAACATTTTTAAGCACATGCAGTCTTCCAAACTTCCCCAGAGTATTTGTATTTATCCATATTTTTTACTTCAGCAAAACACTACTGGAAGATATCCTCTTTAATTCCCTCTTTAAATTTAATTACTTTTTTATTTTATTCATATTTAATATATATATATATGTTATCACAATGATACTTGGTCTAATCATATAATAAATAAAGAGTAAAATTATACATTCCTATAAAAAATTTAATGATTCAACTTATAAATAATTATACATTCATATAAAAAATTTATTGATTTAACTTATAAATAAGACTAAAAAAATTTTCTTTAAATACATAGGACCGTATGAGTATTTTAGCATTTAATTAGAAATATGATTATCTATTATTACTTTCAATCCTTAATATAAGAGCTAATTTAATATTTTATTCAATTTTAAATATAAGATCTCAATCCTCTTTGTTTCTCCTATTTATCTATTTTTTTAAGATAGTTCTTATAATACTTGTACATATTAAATGTTTCGTTAAACAATATATTTAGTTAATACACATGATTAGTGGGGGTATTTAAGGGAAGATAACACATATTTATTAAAAAGAACTAACTTAACTAATATTCTTAGCTACTCAAATCAATCAATTGGTTCTTATATGAAATGCTGGAGATAATATTTATTTTTATTCTTAACTATTCTTCTTAATAAACGTATTATAAATCTATAAATTTTTGGGTAAAGTAACATCAACACTGACATTATCAGTAGTATCTAATATTTTAATTTTATTTATAGTGTATTGTTTTTAGTACTTTTGAAATTATTTTTCAGTTACATTCAAGACCAAAATATTATTCATGATCTAGAGGTGCTAAATATATTAGAAATAAGATTAGGATGTAGATGCATCACATATAACATTATGGTATTAGATCTACGAAGGAAAAAAAGTATGAGGATACTAAATACTATTTTACCCTAAGTTTTTTCGCCCATCAATATCCTTTTATTTAATTTGGATAATCTTGTAATAAAATCCGATGAAGTGAAAAAACTAAAAATGAATAGAACCTGATTGAGAAATTTTGAGAAATTGTTAGATCTTACATGTGAGAAGAAAAAAAAGAAAGTGGTGGTAAAAAAAATAAAAAATTAAAAAAATGGGGAAAAAAACTATTGGTTGCCCAACACTCGATGCTCATCAACTTTATGAGCATCGAATGTGGATGCTCCAAACACCCCCTTAATATTTTTTTTCTTCTATTTTTAGGTTTTCAAATCACCCATTTACCATTCTCAGGACGTTTATCATGAGTATAGTTTTTGGTTTGGCAGTCCATGCGTGGCCCTGACTGTATATATGTATGGGGATGATCTCATCCCCTAGGCTAATCCTCATGTTTTTACATGGGTCATTTGTTTTTATTTGCTCTAACATTGCATCTATGCAGTTGATTCTCAGCATTTTTAGTATTTTCCAAATGAAACGGTACTAATTTCACGATGAAGTAGTATAGGTTTTAAAAGTTCAATTGTAAAAATAAAAACAGCAATAAATTTAATTATAAATTGTGAAAGTTATTGAATTTTAAAAAAATGTTAAAAACTCTATATATAACAGTTTTATCAACATCTCATGTGAGACCTTTACTTTTAGGACTATTTTAAATGTTCGCACTATTGCAACTACAAAGGGCATTGTTTGTCATTGTTTTCATTGACTTCATTCTTTCATACATGCATGTAATGTTCACATTGGTTTGGTATTGTTTTAGTTTTATAATTTAAATCCTTACTTATTTTTAGAGTTAAAGTGTAATTTTAACAATTAAGTTTTGCGTCAAGAGCATCTGACACTATTTAGTTTTGAAGGGTGCAAAATTAGACATAATTATTAAAAAAGAGAACAATTTAACCACTCCCGTTAAAAGGCAGCAACGCCCGTTTCTTTTCCTCAAAGTGGGTCCCATTAGTTGTCACTTTGTTCTCTCTCTTGGTCATTCTTCTTCCACTTCATTTTTTTTTCTTTTTTAATTTTGTTATATGCCAGAATGCTCTCTACTCTCTAATGACACATCACTCTCGCAAAAACGTTACCTCTCCTCTTTCTCTCATCACCTCAAATTATTTTAATAATATCAGTTCCTCTCTCTTTTTCTTGCTTTCTCTCCTATCCACCCCATTATTATCTCTGCTTCACTAGCGACGATTGCCAACAACATTCTTGGTTTCCCTTTGGCTACTTTCTCAAGCATCACCTTCTGAAGCGATCACAAAAAAACAGGCCTCTACCATGAAACTTCATCATCTTCCATAAAGCTCCAAGCATCAACCTTCCTCACCGTTGGCTATCTAGTTCTCACCCAAGTCCCACCAAACATCGATTGCTTCATCTGCTTTGACGCCAACCAACCCAACCACCGCTACGTGGTTCCCATGGGAAAACTTAGTGGGATTAGGTTCATGAGCATTTTCAAATTCAAGTTACGGAGCACATAGTGGGTCAAACTAAAGGAAGCAATGTGAAGAATCAAACCCAAATGATGATGCTTGAGAATTATGATCGTCCCTACGTCCTCCTTCTTCCCCTCAATGAAGGACCTTTTAAAGCTTCTCTACAACCTAGCCTTGGAGAGTGGGTCCACACACCTCTCTGGTTCTAACCTTAGAAGTAGCTGTCTATACATCCAGTGGAAGATTATCCATGCCACTCAACCGTTATGAGCTTGTCGAACTTAACCACCGAAAAACTCTAACTCATTGGTTTGTAGATGCAAGATGCTCGCTTGCTGAAGAGTAATAGAGAAAGAAAGATGAGAGGTGGAGGTAGATAAGGGGAGACGAGAGATCGGAATTGAATATGAGTTAATAGGAGAGCGAGTTTGAGAATCTTAAGAAGGCTAAACAAGACAACTGTCAACTAGAGAGCAAGTTTGAGGAAAAAATGACAGGGAGGAAGATGACTAATGAAGAGAGAGATAAAATGAGTGAAAAGAGTGGGACCCATCTTAAGAAAAACAAACGGCCGTTTAAAGCTTTTGACGGGAGAGGTGAAATTGCTCTCTCTCTTAATGATCATGTCTAATTTTACACCCTTCAAAACTAAATAGTACCAGATGCTTTTGATGTAAAACTTAATTGCTAAAATTGTGCCTTAAGCCAATTGTGACCCTACTTTAGTCTTTACTTTTATTTTTTATGTGTTGTTGTATTTATTTATGATGGTAATAATTTTGTTGGTACCAGTCTTACTCAATGTCATTGTTAGGTCTCTTTAGTTTGAATTTGAATTGCTTGTAGAGGGATATTTCATTTTCTTAAATGGAGCATAATCTTTTATATATCATTTTTTAATAAAAATTGTCTTACAATAAGAAAAATAATTGTTGAGAGCTTTGAATTTAAAAATACATTTTCTTGACCTTGTATACTAATTTAGCATCATAGTCCAATTGTTTAGCATCTCAAACAAATGAGCTTTAAATCATATCAACGTTTAGGTCAAATGGAAACAAATCATTCAAAATGTAATTTGTTTTTGTAACTTTCTTTTTTTTAATTGTATTTTTGTTTTAGGGAGAATTTATAAAATACCAATGACGAGATTTAATTATCAAAAAACTTTACACATTAAAATTTGTTATTATAAACTCTTTAATTGTTAACAAATTTTTAGATAATTAAATCTTTTACTTATGACTTAACAGTAATTTTTGTTTTGTTCATTGTCAAAGGCATAATTCTCTGATACTATATTGTCTATGGAAAAAAAAAAAAACTTCGGACTTGTTTGTCTTTGTCTTCTTGCTTTTTTTTCTTTTGTTCTCAAAATAAATTTATAAAATTCTTTTCTAAAACACATTTTGAAGGAAAAAAAATCTGATTAGATGATTGTTTCAAAAAGTTATTTTTAAAAATTAAAAAAATAAAAATTTGTCTAGAGTAATTATTTTTAAAATCACTTTAAAGATATATAATTAATTAAAAACAATGAACATTTTAAAAAGTAATGAACATCCTATTTGATTTATTTATTTTATATAGTTGATATTGACAATATTTTTTACAATTACTTAATATCTTCTTATAATATAAACTAATTTAATAAAAAATCAAATAGAGTGACTGAGAAACAACACAAAAACCATTTTCTATTAACAAACATAACATCTATTATAATTAAGAAAAATGATATACGCCAACAAAAATCAATATAGTTAGTGAGAAATTAGCTCATGACTTATAAAATTATGAGTTTAAATCTTACTGTCAATGTAATGACCTTGTTGATGAAAGATTTGTAAATAAATAATCTGCTACCTGGCATAAAAGCTACAAGTGCAAACATGTGACTGTAGTATTTCCAACTCAGTCTCCTTCTTTTCTAAAGGCATAGTCATAAACAATTCACTCTCATCTCATTAAGAATTGCAATACAATCAATAAGTAAAAAAAATATTAATAAATGACCGGATTCTAACACTAATTTTACTCTTTTCCTCAAAACTTGTTTTAAAAATATAATTTCATAAAACTATTATAAGAACAAAATAATTAAAAAACAGAATTAAACAAAGCCTAAAATTTTTATTGTGCGGGGACTAGTTCCATCCTGTCCAACTACAAAGGTCAAGGGATGCTGGAGAGGGAAACGTGCTATTGTAATCTAGGCTACATGCCTTCCTATTTACCAAGGAAAAAATTATACGCACCAAGAAAAAAAAAAGGAAAACATGTTTGTCAGTTTGCGTCTAGTGGGTAAGCTCGAGCATACCTTTCTGGGCTTATGAAGGCCAGGCCTAAAAACCTTTTTATGCATATGGACACAATTCTCAAAGCCCAGATTTCAAAAAGAGTAATTCCAGCCTAAACAAGTAGCCACTAGCCAACAGGTGGGGCTCAAATTGCCAGCTAAGAACTTACGTGTCGGAGCATATAACATAGTAAAAGGTAAAAAGTTGTCATCTACATGAATTCCTTAGGCACAGTTTCCCGATGTCAGCTTACATTTCTAGCGGTGTCGTCGAGAATCATCCACCGATGCAGGATCCTGAATTACATGGTACTCCTCCTATCCTTAATATAAGATCCATTTAACTAATTTGATTAGATTAAAGAAGTTAGGTAAATGAGTTAATTATAAAAAAAGTGACATATTTTTCTTAAAAAAATATGAGAAATTGACCTTATATTTAGGACCAAAACTAACTCAAGAATTGAGTCCTATATTAAGGACCGGAGGAGTATCACGGATGCGAATTCTAAGAGACTTCTTGTTATTCTTACAAATACTGAATCAAAATGGCAAACTTAATTATTATTACCTCTAGTTGTAAATATAAAATTATAAATATAAAATTTCAATTCATTTTTATCTCTTAAATTTATAATTTTTTTCAAAATTATTGATTATAAAGGTTATATATGATAAAAGATAGTAGTTTAGAAAAGTCAACACATTTATTACAGAAAAATAATTTAAGTAATTTTTTAATCTCTTCAAATTAATTATATATAGCTTTTATATTAAAAACTATAATTAGTAATTTAAAATTAGCACCTATGATAAAAGTCAAGATCCCTGTCAATGGCAGGTTTATAAAATTAGATGAAAGTATTGCATCAATCTTTCTTACTTGCTATTATAAAGAGCTCATTTGAAATGGTTTATAACTAACTTTTTAATCATGATGTATATAATACAGTATAAGTATGTGAGAAAAATTTTGTTTTGATATATATATAATGTGCTTATAAATAATTTTAAAAGTGATCCCAAATTATCAATGTAGCAACAACTTTTTATTGGGACGTATTTAGTTTGAAGTGGCAGTGGCGCTTGCCATCAGATTATGCCCAAAGAACATAAAATTAAAACTTGAAGAAACAAAGTCGTCCAATCATATATAATCTGATCTAATTTTTAATTTAATATGAGTCGATTTTCTATAAATTTTATAAAATATATTAAAACTACAATTACTTTTGCCTCCGCGAGGTCCAGGTTATCCGTGACCGTTAGGGGGGGTAATTATCCGTTTTTTTTTTTTTTAAAAAAAAAAAGTATCATTCAACACCAAGCAGTCGCCTTTTTTGGAAGGTGAATAAATAGTACATTTTGGATTATAACTTAAAATAATTCGTTAAAACTAAATTATAAGCCATTTTTTAATTGTAATAAGAGCTGTGAGTCCTTTTATATGTCAACTCCAAACAAGCTGCCCAGCCAGGTGGGATAGGCCTTCTGACACGTCATGCGGGACCCACTTCCAGTCTCCGCTTGAGTTTCTTTCAAATGTCATCACAAAAATAATTAAAAATAACGTCATTACTACCACGATCGGACACGTGTAACAAACTTCCCCGTCCACCTTCCTCTCTCTCTAACCCATCGGAGGTTGTCCAGAAAAACCAGAGAGAGATATGGTGGTTCAGAGTTCAGACCAAGCAAGCGATCTCAGAGGCTAAAAAGCTGGAAACAAGAATCACTATTTGGAGCGAGCCATTGGTACTCCATGCTCCTCGTTCCACCACACATATTCCAATCGTCATTCCTTTTCTCTAATCTCCCTTCAACATTTTCAGCCCTTTCTCTATCCCCCATTTTGCTGGAGCTACAATTTCTCATACTGTGAATGCCATGCTTTCATGTTTTTGGTGATTAGCCTCTCAGAATAACAGCTATCTGTTACCGCCGACTTACGGATTCGTCATGAATGCTACTATTGGGAATCAGCTAATCTCTGTGACCCCCGATGAACTCAGGTTCAATTGTATGTATATCTCTTCCCACTTTTTATTTTTCTTTAGCGGTTTCTTTTTCAATTCTATTTTCGTTCCGACTGAGCAGTACTCAATCAGGAAATTGCATGCGAAACTTGCTTTTGTTTGATTTCTGAATTGAACTTGCGGCTTCACTATAGGAAATTTTTGGGTCAAGGGTAGAACTGGTGTGAAAGCCAATTGGAGGGGATACGAGGACTTTCTCCTCCCCTTGTCTTCTATTTCTCTCCTCCAAAAGTGGGGGATTTGGAAGTATCGCTATCATCCTTTTTGTTTCTTTCTCTCCATAAAATTCTTCCCCTCTTCTTCTTTCCATTGAATCAAACACTGTATCTGTCCGTGTCAAATTATTCAATGAGTTTCTTTCTTTTCTTGAGTGCAGTACTTTATTTATCATATAGTGACGCTCACAAAATCTATGTAAACAGTTGAGCTGGAGAAGCAAGCATTTTGCGACCTTAAAGTTTTAAACAACACAGAGCACAACGTTGCCTTTAAGGTATTGCCCCCCACCGGCCACCCCGCAAAAAAAAAAAAAAAAAAAAAACCAAACGCGCACACGCCAAAAAAAATGTTATTCTCTTTCAGTAGACACCTTTAAGGTATTTATTAACTTAATGCATGGGAACGACTTTAGCGTTGTGATTACAATTGATTTCGATGTTATCCTACTCCTTTGCTAGGTCAAAACGACTTCTCCTAAGAAGTACTTCGTACGACCAAATACTGCTGTTATACAGCCCTGGGACTTGTGTATCATCAGAGGTGATGCTTATTACTTTTGCGAAATCATTTTTTTGATCTGAGGGCTTTTATATTTTTCTGCAAGATCTTCAGTCATCTTCTCTATTGATGTGAAACATTAATCTTCAGGAGATATCCCAGCAAAGGAATTTCAATGTCTCAATATAGAAATGCATGCTAAACAAATTCTGAGATGAATCTGTAATATAATTAGGATCTTATTAAAATATGTAATATGCTGCTATATTGATTTTTTTTTTACTGTCCCAAATTACCACTAGTACTCGGCTTCAAAAAAAGCATACGTGTTTAATGTTTCTGGGATGTTATCATTGATTATATTCTCCAATTTTTGGTTTATACAGTCACCCTTCAACCCCAACAAGAATATCCTCCAGATATGCAATGCAAAGACAAGTTTCTCTTACAGAGTACAATTGTGGGTGCAATTACTGATGTTGATGAGCTTCCACCAGAAACTGTAAGAAAGTCAGCACTATGCTTATTTCACAGTATGGATTTTACTATCTTATTTCACCATACTGAAGTGGTATATATTATTTGGCTTGCAGTTTAATAAGGATAGTGGAAACTCAATAGAGGAGTGCAAACTAAGAGTCGTATATGTCCCTAATGCCTCTGCCTCAGAAGATGAGGCCTCGAAGGGCACAACACCAAAAATTGATACCAATTCTGTGAGTCTTGTGTTCTCTCATCCTTTATTCAGCAATTCCTTTTGCATGCTTCTTCTTAAATTTGAAAGTTAATTTGTTGAGCCATCTTTTCCATCATATAAATGCAGCATATCTCACATATTTGCAATGACAAAACCCTGAGAAATTGGAACAAAAGGATTTCTACGGATCACTAGCCTAAAGATAAAAATGAACAAATCACTCCAAACCTCACTGTATTTTAGATCTCCACGTATTAGGGTGATCATTCATGTGGATGGGGCATGATGGACTTGGAGGAAACAATAAAATTTGGGTTACATTTGGCATAGAAATTCTTTTAAATTTCTCTTGAAACTAAGCTTAGGAAACCAAGAATACCATGGTTGGTGTAAATTTTCTTATGTGGTTTCATGAATCTTAGTTTCCCTCGGAATTTCATTCTCCACAAAATTTGGGCAACTTAATCTAAAAGACGCCCATGGGATTTCAATTTCTTGTATTATTTTCTTTGAATATTGGTTCTGAACATGATTTTTATTGATTGTTAGGGTATTTACTTCCTCGGATTAATGGTAAAAACACATTCCTGAGATTGAATTGCCTTGCAAACATTTCCCAGTGGAAAATTTAAAAACTTTATAACAAACATCCCCACAAGGCTCTCTTTTGAAAATAACTGAATAATATTCTAATGGGGTTATCGATTGGTTATAAATCTGGGCAAGTGTGACTTAATTTGAGACCTATTTAACTAATTTGATTAGATTAAGGAAGTTAGGTAATTTAGTTAATTATAGCAAATATGACATATTTTTCCTAAAACACCATAATCATCTTTCCTAATATCCTCTTTTCCCCTTCTACTTGGTTATGGTTGAGGGAGATCCATAGGGGTATTTTAGAAAAAAATTGATAAATATGAAAAATAAGTCCTATATTTAAGACCAAAATCAACTCAATAATTAAGTCTTATATTAAGGACCGGAGGAGTATATATGTTACAGACCTAGAACATTAGTGATCAAGTGATGGATTTTACGAAACATTCATGCGTCCACTATTCCAATACTTTTCCAAACAAGGTGTTAACAAACTATCAAGCATTTTCAGATTAATTAGTCATGAGAAAAACCAGATGATATATATTTTACCTGTGCTCATATATGGACACAAAATGGGTGATTACATGATGAGTTTATCTAAGTTTGGCGATCACCTCTGAAAGGATATGAATACTGCATATGTTTTATCTATTTATTTTTGTAAAATATAAAAAGTATTAGAATGAAATTAAATAAAACAAAGTCTGGGCCACAAAGTCATAGCTCAGTTATCCACTAGGAATGAAACATCGGACAGGAAAAGAATTCCAAAACAACATAATTGTCATGTGACATGTAACAGCAATATTGGCAGTTGGCCAACAACATTAGCTATTTGTTTGACTTCCCCAAAAATGTGGCCCCACTTTGGATTCCCACTCTTGCTGTGCTTTAGCTTCCTCCATAGAAATGAGGTTATAAGAGGCAATTATTGAGCTTTGTCGGCATTTCTCATCATTTTCACTACTATTAAGGCATCCAAGTCGACAAAAATAGGCAGAAGATTATGCAGTAGCTGCAATGCAAGAAGAAGCTAAATTTCAGCGGCCATGTTGGTTGTGTTGCCTAAATTTTCTTGGGACTTGTTTCCTAATTTCCAGAACCACTTTAGACAACAGCTTCTCCAAGTTGTGGGCCAAGGTTGCCTTTAGCCTTTATCTGCGCTATCAAAGTTAGTTCATAGTGGCCATATGGGGTAGAAATCCTGTTTAACTATCACCTTCCTACGTGTCCGTACTTATTCTCACCTCAGCGTGTTCACGTTTTCCCTGGTGAATTATCAAAATTTCTGTGAATCATTTCCCGCATTATAGAATTTCTTCCCCCATATTGCAAGTTCATTAAGTCGCACTACTGTAGTCTATCTGTATTTGCTAGATGTGCTTGAATTAACTTTTACTTTTTTACAATGAGTCAGATTTTACAGCAATTGAAGGAAGAAAGAGATGCTGCTGCCAAGCAAACAGTTCAGCTGAAACAAGAATTGGTAACTAATTATGCAAGCTTCCTCGCATTACCCCCTTTATAGAAATTCGATTAAGAACTAAGCCTCCAAATATTTTGCTAGACTGTCTAAAACTGTCAATAATTAGTACAAGTCGCCCCCCCCCCCAAAAAAAAAAAATAAAGTAAAATGGAAACAACATAGGCAAGTAAAAAGCAGAGGGTAAAAACTTGGAGAGGCTTGTGGGGAGTTACTTCACTGATTCAGGGAGATGCTGCTTTGAGAAGAAAATGAGTTGTGGGGATCAATTAAAGCGGGATGGGTTCTGATGATGAGGTGTAAAGGAGGCAAAATTGTCAGTAGAACCTATCAATATCTGAACTCACATTTGCTCAACAAAGGGTTCTTCAGAACGGTTGAATCTGAAATTGTTGACTGCCCTTGCAAAAACACTAACCCAAGGGTTTTGTCAATGTGCAGGACATGCTGAAAAGGCGAAGAAAAAGAAACGATCCCGGCTTTTCCTTCACCTTCGCCATTGTTGTGGGTCTCATTGGACTTATACTAGGCTGGTTTTTTAAGCTTAGCTTTGGAAGGTCTTCACCATCTACTGAGTTTATACCACCTGCTGGGTTTTCGCCATCTACTGAATGATTTCATACAATTCAGAATCTTTATTTGTTCCGCTGTTGTTCACACTGTAAATCTATTTCTGAATGGATATTTTATTAAGCTATTTTTTTTTATATCATAATATAAATTAATTTAAAGCATCTTCTACAGTCTAGGCCCAACTAACCCATATGGCAACTTTGAGTACATCCCCAAAAGATTTAACCTTGCGCGTATCAAAGGAATTGCTTCCTTCCTCCTACTGTCGAGCGCTTTGTTGTTGACATCAATATTATGTTGGGAGAAGCAGAGAATTACAATGAGATCAAAAAAAAAAAAAGAATACAAAATAAGTCAGAAGTTATCATTTTTTATTCTGGATCTTATCATTACAAGCTACTTAGATTGTTATTGAGACTTTTTAATAATTATTTTTCTTTATTGAGATCTTATTATAATTCTCCTCTCCCAATTTTCATTATTTATAGTGATGGAAAATGTAATTATATCCCAACTCTTTACAAATGCTTTGAGAGCATGCCCAACCCTCACAAATGCCAACATTAATTAATGTTTGTTCAGTCGTGTAAGGATATTTTGAATTAGCAGTGGCATCATGAACAACTTTTTTTCAATATGATTTTTATATATAATATCATTTATATTTGGATTGACTTTTAAAAAAGTATCAGTTTTTAAAGTAGAAATTGTTTGGATTATTACTGAAAAAAT
>NW_021634655.1:0-92510 GCF_004799145.2 Neltuma alba
AGCTTTTGTTCCGTATTTGGAGAAAACATCACTTAAAAACTGCCTCTCCTTTATCCTGGACCTGAAATCAGATTAACAGGATGAACATGATCAGTAAACATAAAAATCATGTCACATGCATTCTACAATTCACAGGGGTGTTCGTTACTCTTTGTAGATCCCAAAGTCTTCATTCTCTTCAACCTGTTCTGTTCTATATTTTGCATCCAATTCATCGGAGCTTGAAGCAGTCTCATCCCAAGCAATGAATGCAGAATTATCCATATTGGAGTCCTCATTTGAGCTTTCTTCTATGGCTGGGACTATGAGCTGTGGCGTAGCTTCATTAGTATGATCTTGGCTTGATTCCAGACTAGCAGACACTGGAGACATTTCATTCAGAAGCTCACACTTTATCCGCTTTTGAATTTTACCAAAGGGAACAGTTTGCCCAGAGTATAGTTGCACAAACCTGTGAAGAGGAGGAGGATTGAATTTTGTAAGATACAGGTGCAGCGAGAACACATTGAGTCATTTTGAACAATAACAGTGGTATCCAATAATTAAATGCCAGATAGATCCTAATGTAAATACAGCTCTTAGTCACTCTAGCGATGTAAAATGACACGGAGAAGATTGAATTAATTATCCAGTATAAGAGAACCATCTTTGACAAAATTTCACATATTTTCATAGAGAGAAGAATGCCTTTCTGAGAACATTTTAAGCAGGAGGATCACGAACCATGTTTTTGAAGAGGGCTCTAGACAAAAGCTAGATCAACACATTCAAATATTCAACTCCCAGAAATTATTGTAATGGTCTGCATGAGACATATCAAGTTGCAATATAATCAATTAAAAATAAAAAAAAAAGAACCCTGTTCAACAAAAGTTCAGAGAGAGGCCGCTATCATGTTTAATTATTCAAGAGGAAGATGTAATGCTCTACATCTATCAGATTTGGAAGAGGGGAAAAAAACTTACGATGCATTTTTTTTTTGGAAGTGTCTCTATTGAATTAATTAATCAAATTATAACGTATGAAAAGTATTTTTGAAACCAACTATGACATGCTGCTGACTTGAAAAAAGCATGCATATGCAGTGACTTTACTGAAAAATCCGATAACATTGAGGGGTTAGAACACTTGAACGAACTAGAGGCAAGTCACTATTTAGAAAGGGATTGAGATTGTGGTTTGAAGTTAGAACACACCTAGCAGCATCCTCTTCACACTTGTAATCAACAAATGCAAAGCCCTTGCAAACAGGGTCCCTGGTCTTCTTGTTACCAGAAAGAGCTGGGACTATCTCAACTATACCAGGAATCCGTTGGGAAGCAAATTTAAGATCCCTATGGATGTTCTTCTTCTTTGGCAAGTTCACCAAGCGCACTTAAACTCCACTTTTAACCTCCTGGGCTGCAAAAATTCCGTCCCAATGAATACAGGCAGACACGTTGGATGTTTAACATATTGAGAAAATATAAACATTACGCCTTCACAATCAACAACCTAGAAAATTAGCGTTGTTGTAAGGTAAGATAGACCAAGGAGATGATGACAAAGATACGAGGAAGAAAATCCTATCATTTCTAAAATTTGGGATGCTCCCAATCTCCACAAGACATAGTGCTATCCTCAATCAAGCATACATATCTAGCTTAAAAACTACATAAAACCACCAACTACTGCCAAATGGATACCATTTGCTTACTCAAGCAACCATGAAAAGAAGCATAATATGAAGATTATCATATTGAAAGACCCATTAGGCATAACATGGTGAGTAAAATCTCTGAGTGACACAAGGGTAATTCAGATAAAACCATGTGGTATTCCCCAGTTGATAACTAGAGACTAATCCTCTTGAGGCGTAGAGATCACTGAAATGGGTTTTGCCTCTCCCAACAAAGCCTTTTCCATGCACACGGCCTGATTTGAATCTAGGACATCATGTTTAAGGGACCCAGCCATCTACTAAATATGCCAGGTTTTGTTGGTAGAGGGCTTTTATCTTTTTAATATAACATTGGGCCATTCTTCTAAGCTTTGTTTGGGCTTTGCCGAATAGCCCATTAAACCAAGTCCATGTTTGTTTTTAGTGGGCTTAGCCTGAGGTCAACGTCAGATCAATTCATCTTGTTCTCTTGCTTCTTGTTGGTCTCTTGAAAGGAGGATTTTTTCGAGTAGGGCCTTGCCCAAAGTCACAATTTCAAACTTGCATGGGAATACCTTCAAACATTTTTCAGATATTTGGGCTTTATCCTAGAGCCCATTAAAAGTGGATGAATGTGCCAACCATGGGCTTTGTACACTAAATTAACGAATATGGTAAGAAACTCAGTACTATGAAAATTTTAAAAATTCCCACATTTAATTTGAGGCATGACTCAACTTAGAAGTTAAAACTAAATTAATAACCGGTGCTAGATATCAGATTCTGAAATCAAGAAAGAGAAAGGGATGGAAGAAAAACCATCAAGAGTGGTTTAAGTACTTCCAACCCCCTTTTCCCTCATTTAGCTTAGCTTTACATCTGTACCAATAACATTTGTTACCTCTCTCCCTCTCTTACACACATCTTTCTATGCCCACTTATTGGTGCATGCCCTACAACAGCTACCATTCTTCTTCTTCCTCCTCATCACTCGGCAGCAATGTGAACTAATTATGTCCGTGGCAAACAATAACCTTCAAGTCTAGTGGTATAAATACTCTTCTGTAAATAAGAGATCATGAATTTGATTTTGCTTGTAACCTTAGACTGTTAATGATAAAATTATGTCACAACAAGATGTCTCAATTACAATATAACTTGTCACGCTTGAACAAGATTTTGAGTTTAAATCTGATATTAATATGTCCGTGTGTGTATGTTTAAATTGATTGCATTAAAGAAAACAATGTGAACTAATTTCACTCTCATTTAATGTTTTGCTCCCTACGAAACAGTACTTTGATAACCCGCCATCCTCAGCAATTTGGTCTCTTCTTGCCTACCCAGCTTGCTAGCAGCTTCTCTTTTGCCTCCTTTTTTCTTGATTTGACACTTAACATGACACTAATAGTATTGCTTAATTTACACTATCTTGTCATCATCTTAGGGGACCTAAAAATAATTAATACAATCTTGGGGGTGTTAAAAGATTCAAAAGCATAGATGGCACACTATCCGCAAAGCATGCTGGCTTGTGGTTCATTGCTATTATTCATGTGATATATATATAGATATATATATATATATATATTAAAGTTAGGTAGTGTTTTCCATCAAAAAGTATAGATTAATTGATATATCACTCCATTCTTACTATATATAAGTCAATGGGAGAAGTTAAGAGCTCAGCAATTCTTGTGCCCGCTTGGGTTTTGTTTGATAGTCCTATAGCAGACAATTTCAAACATATATTTATTTATTTGTAATTTATTTATTATTTTAATTTATTGTCAATCAATATATAAAACCTTTCTTGTACCTTGCCAAAATAGAATTCTATTTAGAAGTTGATAACTTTCGAATTTCTTTTCTAGGAATCTGCTTTGTTCATCAAGCTTGAATATATCATCAATTTTTAATGTTTTATTGGAAAAAAATTTTAAAAAAAATTATTTTAGAAAACGAAGATGTCCAATTAGGTGGTGGCAACATGAAATTAAATAATTTGGTTAAATTGTTTAGTAAGGGAGAAATTAAGGAAAAGTGTTGTGACCATGGACAAATACCGATTTGTCAGTGTAGGTAGGTCATCATATGGTGTGATGTTTTTCAAAATTTTATTCATTTTATTTTGTTTTTATGTATTAATTATTGAATTTTCTTTCACTGCTATGTGTTGAAAATTTTTTAAGGAATGGGGTCAGTGCATTGATTTATATGAACATTAACAAAGAAAGAAGAGATTGAAGGGGACATTGACAATATCATCACCAAAACATTAATTTCTTGCATATAATAATAGAAATAATTTATGTTTGTTTTTTAATCTTATTCTGTCCTCAACATCAAAAATAATATTTGCTTTCTTGTTTTAAATCTTTTACTAGATCAAGTGAAAGTAAGATTTTAATTTGAGCTCAAATATTCTGAACAGAGAAAGTTATGTTGAGAAGACTTGATTTATTACTTATCATTGACAATACTTTATTACTTGTCACAACACAATCTAAGTTAATGAATAATGTTAGATAGTGAGTGAATCTTAGAAAAATAAAATCCTTTTTAAAGGTTGGTGCATAATGAATCACGCATCCATGTTTGTTGTTGAATCAATCAAATAAATGGTAAAATACAAAATAAAAAATGCTCAATTAATTAAAAGACCTGGATATATTATTTGTGCATTAAAAAAAACCTAGATTCTCTCTTGTTTTGATGTAAGAATCCCTAAACTTTTACGAGAAGCATACTACTTTAAATTTGTTTGTCATATTGTTTTATATGAATTTGTTATTTCCCCTATGATTAAAAAAAGGTAATAAAATAGATTGCATGGTGATGTGATTCTCCTTTATGGGTAGGGGCTATGAGTGGATCAGTCTCCCCCCCCCCATAACTCATATATCCATCATACTCTCTAGTCTTTACAAGGGTTCGAAATGATCATAACCCAATATTTAAAATAGCTTTACGAAAAGTGTTTAGTATACTTCAGCCATATAGGATTTTAATAGACATGAATACCTCAATCTATGCAAATTCAGAAGACTGAAAAAAAAAAAAGGGTCTTTAGTGAAACCTATGACTCTACCTAACTATATAGCCACTTTGGAATGTGAGAAAGGCTTATACAAAACAATGACAAGAAGTTACAAGTGTTCTTCATACCACCCCATTCAATTTAAGTGGGCAGACCCTATATCACCTAAAGATTCGAGCTACCATGGTCTTTAAACTTGATATTTTTTTTCTGCGTGTGTGTAACACTTCAGAATAAGACTTTTTTGTCTTGTTTTTTTTATAATGGTTTGGGTGTTATTAGGATCTCAATATATACAATGACACAAATGTTATCATTGATGTTAGTATCAAAGGAAATTGCAATTATAATTTCAAATTTCAACAGACTATTTCTAAACTTCTACTCATAATATTAGTACCTTTGTCAAAAGACTGATGTCACTGAGAGATTATTCATAAAGGACTTACGGGCAAGAAGCCAAATTGCCATGAAGTAGAACTGCTAGGAATATTTGACTTGGAATAAGGATCAAGGAGCTTCAAAAACGAAATACCCCTCCGGTCCTAAATATAAGATCCTTTTTGTGGTGTAAATTAACTACAAAAAGGGTCTTATATTTAAGACAAGAAGAATAGGTTTATTAGTTCAAATAGCTCTTCTATTCCCTCCAATAGGCTAGTTTTTTGAAATAGGTCATTTCTTTTAGACTTGTACTCACAATAATCTCAGTTGAGCATTTAGTGTTGTGATTTTTTTTTTATAATTTATCAAAGTAATATTTGACATAAGAGATTGTGTTTATCATAATTAAGCATTACAAGTGGAAATATTAAACCCCAATAGTCTTTAAAAAGGGGGAAAAGGCACCGGTCGAATATATAAAATCAACAGGTGAATGACCACACAAGATCACTATTAAATTAAAAAAATTGAGACCCTACAAAAAAAAAACCCAAATTATTGACGGAATTAGTGACAGAATTTGAAATTACCGACAAAAATTTTGATGGATTAGCGACAAAAAAAATTGCCGACGAAATCTATTCCGTCGCTAATTTTTCTGTCACAAAAAAATTAAGTGATGGAATTAAAAATTAAGTTGCTAATTATTGATGGATTTCTGACAAAAATTCTGCAGGTAATTAGTAATAGAATTTGGACAAAAGTTTTTTGTCACAAGTTTTCGATATATTCTATTAGTAATTAGCCACGGATTACTAACAGAAAATTCTATGAGTGACTTCCAACATAACTTTTCCTCGGTAATCTATGGCCAATTACCCATAGAATTAAAAAATTCTGTGGCTAAATTTTATAACAAAAAATTAGCGATGGAATATATTCCGTTAGTAATTCTGTCAGTAATTTTTTAAAAAACAATTTCAAATTTTGTCACTAATTTGTCACCAATTTTTGACAAAATTTTTTGTCAATAATCATTTTTTGGGGAATTTCTAACTTTTCTTAAATAATTATATTGATTTATTCATGTTTTGTTTTTAGAGGGAGCAAACGATTAAAAACCAACACAGACAATTAAATTTCTTGAAAACCAAACATGCTATAATTTTAAAAAAAATAATACAAACATAGGTTCTTAATTAAATACATAAAATGTCATTAGTTTAACAATAAAGCCGCAACAACTAAAAACTCTCAACTCTGTAATAACCCTCAAGTGCTATTTTTCTACATTTCTACTATTAGCGGGCTCAAATAATATAATTCCCATTAATGCCAAGGTAGATATGTTCTTGTTTTCTTGTCGCATCATTAATTCTTGTGTGCAAGCTGTGTTATCCCAATACAAGACTGCTCGTATTATTAATGGAAGGAATAGATACCTGTGCAGAACCAATACTACGTTAGAATTGGAACAAACAGACAGTATATATTTTAAGCAATATATATAACAATTTATTGATAAAATAAATATTTGCATTATATAAGAATTAGTGAATTGATTTAAAAAATAAGAAAAAGGTATGATGTGAAAAACTAAAAAAAGTAGTCTAATATGAAAAACTAAGATCAAACACCATATTTTTTTATTTCAAAGATATAAAATACAGAGAACATAGCATATACAAATATATACAGAAGAGAGTAGTTTTAGGAAGCTTTTCATGCCCATAGAAGATGGTCAAGCCCAAAAGATACCTATCACAATGAAATAACCATATATTAATTAATTACTATATAACATGGCTTAAGGGATATAAATCTAACAGGCAGTTTGTATGCACCAATGCTACCTCCGAGTATAAATAGGCCCAAAGGTAAAATTATGGTGATCAAATATGAGATTCTGAAGATTACCAAAAGATACAAACCATAACAACACATATTAGGCTAAAGGAAAAATAGCCATACACATGGTATTCTTAATTCAATGTGGTGAGTTGATCAAAATTAAACAAGTATTATCGAAATAGGTGTTCCAACTTCAATCTTGAGATTTAGCCAGTAACTTGTTTTTATGCTTATTCAGGCTATAGGATAATATTGGCATACTTTACCATAGATTCATTCAATCATCTCCATGGCCAGGATGTGCTGGATTTCTATTCAGCAGCAACATATATATCTCACTACTTTCATTTTGATCACTAGATTCTTAATAACTCAAAGAAATAATAGCAAATGACAAACCTTTTCTAAGTTTAATGGCAAACCTAGATGAGTTAGGCAACTTTAATGACATATTAGTTGTACTTTATCAACCAAATGGCAACACCTATTTTTACTCGGTGATTGATGACCGCAGAAAGTAGAGTCCAAACACGCAAGTTTCAAATGCAAATAATTTGGCCTGTCAATGTTTAGAAAGCGTTCATTCCATAGTTCTGAACAGGCTAAACTCAAGATGAAACAAATAAACATAGAAGTCAGCTACTGGCAAAAAAACAAATACAAGCAGATGGGTGTCCTATTTAATTTTATGCCTGTACCATCCTGATTTCCCACATCAATTCTCCAATTTTACAGGGTAATACCCTGAGATCCCACTTCAATACCCAAATCATTACAACAGTAAAAAGATCAAATCTGCAATCTATAAAAAAAAAAATTGAAGATCACCAGGGTTATTCCCAAATTAGATACAGCAATCAAGATTGACAAATGTCACACCTCTCTTTATAACCCATTATATGCCAATTAGAATCAATATAAGTTGTTTCATAACACGTCTAGGCGAAAAATTTAAAATTCAGCATTTCACTGTTCATCCTATCTATACACTGTTCATCCAAAAATGGGCCAACTTTGATCATTCATAACTACTTCTAGAAAAATCGAAACGATGTGGTTTCAATTTTCACTCGAAGCTTGCTAAAAGTTCTATGGGGAAAAATACTCCTTAGGTCCAATTCCATTCAAAATAATTCCAAGAAATTCATCAAGGTGCACTGTTCATTTGGTAAATTTTCAGTATTTTTATCTAATTTTGGAAGGGCATAACTTTTAATACAAAACTCCAATTTTAGTGGTTTACCATTTGTTTTAAAGCTAAAAAATGAGATCTATAAGCCTGTAGAATTTCATGTCCAAATTCCAACAATTACTCATTATTTCATGTGCCACAAGTTTGGCCTCTTTTAGGGAGATTTTATCCCCCTAATGCTACTTTCTTTAATTTATCTTGCATTTTTCTTTTTCCTATACTCTTTTGACATTATACCATTCAATATTCCAATATTTAGACATGTCATACAAACATAATTTACATCACATATCATTCATAATCCATTACATTCTCAACATAAAGTTGATTAATACATTACATAATATAACATAATAGCATCAATTCCATAATGCTGCTCTATCCCAAAATCATTTCCTTACCCTTGCCGTCGGATGAATCATTCCCTATTTGAGGTATAATTTAACATAGGAGGAATGAGATTTCCATAAAATCTCAATAACATTTGAATTACAATTATCATGTAAATCAATCAAGTTATCATGTGACATGTTATTCTACCTCAAGGCATAATCAACCATATAAAATCATGCTTAATGCCATGCTAAAAAAGGAACATCAACACTTCCACAATGACATAACCCAATGCATTTGACCAAAACATAAACCAATGTTATTCAACCAATCCATACCACAATACAAATTCTTCTATCTAAGCAAATAACAAATCACATTAGACAAGCAAGATTAACAATCAAATTATAATTCAAAGCTACCCTTTTAACCTTTGTCCACTAGATTACTTCAAGGGACAAAGCTTCTCCTTGGTTCCTCCTCACAATGCCTATCAAATCAAGCATAAACATAAGCTATGTTAATCACTAAACAACTTGATTCCAACACTTTAACATTAACTTAACAATTTTCCTTTTACCTTTGCTTTTTAACAAAATGATTCCTTCCTTAGAATCAATCATCTCATGGCTCATCCCTATACAACTTTTCATGAGGAATCCAATGGTGCAATCAGATTTTTGAAATTCATACTCCTTACCCATGAAGTTCACTTGGCCGAATAGGGCATTTTTAACTTCCAAAAATTTCATTTTTGATTTCAATAATTTTAAACACTTTCTAACAACATATTTTTACACAAAAATTTCAATGATTTTAAACACTTTCCAACAACATATTTTTTACACAAAAACATGTTTTAAAGCCATTGGAATCATCAAATCAAGCAAAATCAAATTGCTTCTGCATGAACAGTGCTAACCGAATTGCTTCCCCTTAAATCCTAACTTCAATTTCATCCAAAAATCAATCCATACACCACTTAATCTTTCTTATTCTACTTGATTATTAATGTTTCTATCCTTCCCTAGACATCACAAGGTCCAGCAAAATTTTGGCAGAATTTTTCCTAATTTTCCAAGCTAAAAACTTCAACTAACCAAACTTGAAACTTAGGAATAGAAAAGTATAAGCATACCTTAATGTTTTCTTGGTATATGTTGAATGATTCCTTGTCCAAAACACTTAGAATTTTCGGTTGAAGGGTGCTGGAAGCAAAATGGCAGAACCTCTCCTTGTTTTTCTATTTTTTCAACATTTTTTTGTATTTTCAAAGGGGTATATATAGAAAATTCAAGTCTGCCCCTCCCCTCTTCAATTGGACAAAATTGGACACCTAATAAGGTGTATGTGGCAGCCATCAAGTGTTCAAAATATTCAAATCACTCCATATGGCTTTTCTCTAGATTTTTTCACACAAATATCCCTTAATTTTTGCATTTTTCTCTAATTAATTAAAGCCTCCAGATTCTGCATGAAATTGGGCCCTTATTGGGCTCAATGTGGGCCTCACAAATATTGTGGGTTGGTCCAAAAAGATGATCAAAAAACTAAATCACTATCTCAAACCAATTTAAAATTTTATCGATTACTATCCACTAGTAACCTTCTATAATTTTTCCAGACCTCCAAAAATTCATTTCTCTTCATGATAATTTATCTTTTAATATGGGAATATGATCTGAAAATTTTCAAATTTTTTTGCCACCTCTAAGTATTTATTTTAAATTTTCTCTGATTAGGCTTTTATCTGTAGTTTTGAGAGAAAATATTAAAATTAATTTCTGAGCTTCCAAGACCTAAAAATAATTTTATAAATTTAAATAAATATTTAAATAAAGTTTCCATCAATCTCCCAAATGTATTGAGGCCTCCAACTAATTAAAACAATTATTTTCCTCGAATTTTTTAATATTTTCCTGAAAAGCTTCCGTTTATGAAAAATTCCATAATAAATCATTTTCATTGGAATCCCATCTTTTGGACCTCAACCAAATTTTCAAAATCTTTACTCTACACTTTTTCTATTTTTCAGAGATTTTTTGAAATTTTTTTCAAAATTTTTCATTTTGTCTTTCCTAGACAGATAATTATAAAAATATCAGTCCGGACTTTATCGAAATTTTACATCAAAAGTTGTTTTATTTTTCTATCTAGTTTCTACATTGACCCTTATCTCAATTTTTGATTCCTTAGAACTAGGTAAGAATGTTTGGAATGTGACAACAAAGTGCTGAATGGTAAATTGTACTAAAGCAGACATAAGAGAATATTTTTAGCTTTATTATCTGACAAAAGAATCAAACCTCTGCAGTCTCCGCCTTAGCAGTATAATAATGGTGATGAACTGCCTTCGTCAGTGCTCTCCTAAAACCTTAAATATTCACAAAAAACAGCGTCACACTCGCAGCAAGGAATTGATGAAATGAATGAAGATAGTGATAAAAAGTGAAAAAAAGAGTGAGAAGTCAGAAGATACGAAGGTATATGAGAGAGAGAGAGAGCAAAGGTTTGACCAACGAAGCGTGAGAAAATGTGAGGGGCTCATCATTTTTCTTGGAAAGTTTTTGGAAGACAGAGGCGAATGTAAACTTAAAGAGGGGAGAATCTGAGGGAAAGAAGTATTGAGGGCGGATCGGCAAAACCAATAGTTAAACCAGATCTACTGTTTATTGCCAGCTCCTGCTGTGACCTGAATGTTTGCCGTGGAAGAAGAGGGGACCCTCCTGGAGTTCTCTCATTGGTTGCAATCATACTCCTTTGGTATTACTCTGATCTGAGGAGGACGAATGGAGAAGGAGGAATGGAGGCATCTACTCCTCTAGCGGTAGACAATGTGTGCAGAAGAGGTTTCATAGCCCTAAGACGTTAAAGCAATTTCTTAAATGAAGCAAAATTGGGGAAAATAAAACGTAAGGGAGGGAATGTGGGAAATTTGTGGCGGGAAAATAAGTTGTAACTTTATAAACAGAGGGAACGGGTGAATATTTTGGAGGGATATGATTTTTTCACAGACATCTAGATATAAAATCTAATTAACTTTTGGCAAAAAAAAATCTAATTCAACAATTTCTTTCATAAAAAAATCAGAATTTTAATAATATAACTTCACCAGAATTCAAAATCAAATTGATTAGATGGGATTCTAATTCTTATTTCTTAACTCTTTAAATATATATTTTATCTTTTAAAAGTTATGGTGAGACCTCAAATTATATAGCATGAATATTGAGATTAATATTAATTTACAAATTAATATATGATGATATTGTTATGCTCTGAAAAATGAGAATAAAAACTTTAATTAAGAATTAAATAATTATTTTATTTTATTTGCAGAGTCATTATAGATATACTCAATTTAGTATTATGAATTTTACCTTTTATGCAGAATTCAAGATAATTTGATAATCTTTTTTTGAACAATGAGTATATCTTTTTTGTTTAGACGACACACACACACACATATGTACATAATATAACATTTATGGGGACTCAAAGGAGATGAAGATGTGAAGTGAGAAGGAAGGAAAAGTGTTGTGGTGAAAGAAATTTTATTATTTATATGATAACTTTTTTATTAATTAAAATTATTTTGAGTTTTTAAATTAATATATAAATTACAATTATTTAACGATATTATTGGATTTAAGAAAAATAATGTGATCCACACGATGATGAACTACCACTATAATATTTTTGAAATAAGAAAGGATAATGTTATCATGAAAAAATTATAAGAGATAGTAATAGTGACTTATGCATCTCGGAAACATTCGAATGAGGATTTCTATACAAAGTAAGCACCACTTGTGGCGAAATTTTAATTTTAAATGCTCCTGACCCAAGAAGAATTAGTTTTAAATCTAAAGTGATTTTGTATATCTGAATGACAAAAACAGTGTTGAGTTCAAATCTTGAGAATATAATTATATTAAATATTGTTTTGAGCAAATAATTATGTTAAATGTTAGATAGGACAATTTTGTTGTTCTTTATGATAACACCCAACTTGATCTTGATTAGTTAGCTACATTGGTTTAACCTATTTTTTTTGTTCTTTGCCTCACACTCATCCAATAATCTTCTTATATCTTTTATTTCGAAATGAATAGCATTCAATTTTACCCCATTGATTGTTACCACTATATATCTTCATTCATTATATATCCAATTAATTAGATTTAATTACAATCAATCAATAATATATATATAATACTAAATGCAAATCATATTTCTTCTTTTGAAATGATTTTTCATTTTTTTTCAAATTATTTTAAGTGCAAATCATATCACAGTCTTCAATAAATAATAAGAAATCAAGTTTGAATTTGTTCTTTTGAAAGGTGGACTTCGTTTTTATTTGTATAATACTACTTCTAATCCTTAATATAAAATTCAGTTGAGTAATTTGAAAAGATTAAAAAATTTACTAAATAAATTAGTATAGCATATGTCACTTGAGCTCTCTAAAATACTTATGTGTATCATTAGATTATATATCAATTTATAAGCAAGACAAATTACTTTGGATTAAAAATAATAAATATGAGTACTTTAAAGTAATTTATAATAATTTTCTTAATATCTCGAAATTAATCAACTGGGTTTTATATTAAGGATCAGAGGTAGTATCAATAAATATAATATTATATATATTAAAGTTAAAAAAAATCTTTAATCAAATAACAATGACATTGCATTCATTTTCTTTTAAATCTCCATTGAATGTTACCTATGATGAATCCACTTAATGATACAAAAAGAAGGGAAAATATATGCATAAACATATCAAATTCTTATCATATTTATTCATATTTTTTAATTTTAGTTGTAAGCTAAAATCTAATTTGAAGAATTAAAAAATATGTATAAACCTATATAAATCACTATCTTATTATATAATACAAATTATTATCATATTATAATAAAAAATAAAATTTCAAAAATTTTAAATTACTGATGGATTAGCCACGAAAAACATTCCGTCAGTAATTTTTGTTAGAAATCTGTCAGAAGTTTCATTAGAATTTTTGACAGAATTTGCCATGGATTTTCAAAGAAAATTACTGACAGAATTATTCCATGACTTATTCCGTCGCAAAATAAAATTTTGGACGGAATTTTTCTATCGGTAATTTCCATCGGAAGTTTCGTCGGTAAATTTACCGACTGAAACTTTTGACAGATATCTGACAAAAATTATTGAGAGAATTTTTTCATTGGTGATTCTATCAGTAATTAAGTGTTTTTTTTGTAGTGAAACCTAACAGCACCCTTTCATTTTATAAATCGTGTGAACTCTTATCAACAACTCAAACCTTCAAAACAAACTTAGCTCAAAAAAAAAAACTTCAAAACAAACATGATTACCATAATTCAAACTTTTTAATTATTTCTATTTAAAAATTATATTAACAAAAAAAAACTAATGCTGAGAGATTAGCTAGCTAGCTAGGCTTTTCATGATAATCTTCATTAATTTCAAAGCAATAAAGGGTAAAATAATAATGCTTAGGATTATACTCCCTCCGTTCTTTATTATAAGAGACAAAACCAAATTACGTTGATAAAAAAACAGTTAAAATTAGTTGAGGACAATTAATGTGTAAAAAATATAATGTTTTTTCCAACAATGCCCCCATTAATAAGGAGAGAGAGTATGAGAGAGAACAATTAAATTATTAAAAGAAAGAGAAGTAGGGAGAGAGAGTATGAGTTGGAGACAAAATAAATAGGGGTAAAATAGGAAATCAATAAAAAAAAATAGAGACAACTTTTAAGTGTCTCTTATATATGGGAACATGTCATAAGCATCAAATGTCTCTTATAATAAGGAACGGAGGGAGTATTGAGAATTATTCTAAAGAATCGTGTCACAATCTAAACCTCACCGACCAAAGTATGAAAAGTAAGATAATGGGTCCTCATGTATGTACACACAATAACTCTCACGGTTAGATAGGAACTAATACCAGAACTTGAAGGCTTTTTAATGACGCAAATAAATGAACTGAATGATCTGATTTGAATTTCATTGTCGAAATGGTCAATTGTAGAGTTTTAACAAGTGGAAAGATATGATGATTTTTAAGGTCCTCCGTGCTGAATATATATATATATATATATATATATATAAAGCTATATGTATAATGAATGATACGTTACTGAGATAGAAAAATGAAGAAAAAGACAAACGGTGTACTGAAAGTGACATGCCCCCTTTGCATTTTCAAGTAATTGTGATGTTCTTGTACATATGGGAAAGCTAAGATAGACTCAACTATCGTCTATGGAGAATCGATCATCAATGTCAAAAGAAATAAGTAGAAAATCCTTCACAAAAAAGGAAATACGTGATATATATTTGAGTTTATATACAAAGTATTCCGCATCACTCCCATATGAAGATTTTAAAAGGTGTATTATTAAGTTTCTTATATTTTGACCAAAAAAAGTTTCTTATTTGTTTAATAATGATTAGTTAGCTTGACTAACAATATTTATTTAATTATTTATTTTTAAAGCAAATGAGCAGGAGAATAGGCTGTAGTCCTTGAAGTGTCCAAGACCCTTTCAATTTTTGTAGGTTGAGAATTAAAACTAAAGGGTCATGACGTCCTCTTGATGCAATAATATATTAAGGGGAGAACATCTTAAATTTTGAACCACACCCTTATAATAATAATTATTTAAATGACTGCAAGGATTTGCTGCCAAAAAGTAACTTCTCCCAAGCTATTTTCGTGTGAACTACTTGCATAAAATAATTTTTGTAAAAAAAATAAAGTTATTTTATTACTAACTAAATAAAATTATCTGCCAGAAAGTAACTTCTCCTGGTCATTATAACTGTTTTAACTGCAATAGAGCAACCTGACCAAATTCGCCGGTTGAATCACACCTCTATCGTGGTCATTCCTAAGACTGAATACCTCCAAACTTTTATGTCGCGTTTGGTACGAAGTATTAAAAATAAAGAATAAGACTTGTAATTGGGGTTAAAAACATATGTTAAAAAAATATTTAGCATGAGTGATTTCTTATCATGTGGGATTAGACAATCCCATGTAGGTAGGATTGGAGAATACTATCTCTTCTCATGGTATTCTTCAATCCCACATATATGGGACTACTTAATCCCAAGTATCACACAATTACTTATGCTAGATACCTTTTTAATATAGTTTTTTACTCTCAACCCAATTCGTATCCCTCATTTTTAATGCTTTGTACCAAACGCAACCTTAAGGATTTTCTGCTCATTAGCCTATGTAATGTTATATACAAGATCTAAATCATCACCAAGGCCCTGACAAATAGATTGAAATCGATAATGCTGGAAGTGGTCTCGCCCAATCAAAACAGCTTTGTAGCTGGTCGACAAGGCACGGACAATATCATCCTTCCACAAGACATTTTGCATTCCCTGGGGTAGAAAAGGAAGGCAAGGGTTTAAGCCTACAATAGGCTAAGATCGATGGAGATCCATCATGGAATGTCCACATGGACCAGAACTACCGGGATGGATGATAAACGTTATCTGGGGGTGTATATCGTGGGCATCCATGCAGCTCATGAGGAATGGGGCCAGGGCCGACTCTTTCAGTCCCATGAGAAGCATTTGGTAAAGGAGCTTTTTTATCCCATTTGGCAGAAAGCATTGAAAATGAGAGATAAAAATTAGGATTAGGATTTAAAAAAATCCATTAAAAGAGTATTTAACAAGAGAGATTGTTTATTATATGGGATTAAACAAGCCCATATATGTGGGATTGGAGAATACCATCTTTTTTAATGATCTCATGTCATGAGCAGTTACTTATGCTAAAAGCTGTTTGAATGATTTTTCTCATCAATTACAATTATAGTGTCTATCCCTATTTTTAATACGTGATATTAAACAGGACCTATAACTCCTTGTCTATTTGTTCTTGAGAAACGGGGCCACATGAACCTAGCAGAGGTTGATAGCAAGGTCTGGCGGCCGTTCCCGATTGAAGAAACATAGGACGCAAATATCGCACTTCTTCTCTTCACGGAAGCCAGTTTGGAACAAGCCGGGGTGATTAAAGCATACATGGATGACTTCTGTAGCATCTCGGTTCAGAAAGTCAATGCGGGCAACTTATCCCTGGCATCAAGTCATTGTTGGCTCCCCCATCATGAACCTTTGGCAAAAGGTAAGAGACTTGATGACAGAATCGGGGGATGAAGATGTGATATTCTAAACTCCTGCTTACCTAATACAGTGTTGCATGACCTAAGCAAATATACCCCTGGGGGGCCATCGTAATGATAGTACCAAGATGGCGTTGGACAAAAACTGGAGAGTTTTCACTTTGGTCATCCCATCGTCATATGAGTACTGAGGAAAACACAATTCAGACAGGCTTGTGGAGGCGTATTTGGAAGTTACCGGTACCCCAAAGGTGTAGAATGGCACGGTGGCTTACTACGAAGGATTCATGTAATCTGCCAATGCCCCAACCCCCGCGCCCGGTGGGACGCTCTCTTACCAAAACATGCTTTGAGTACCGCCCCCAGGACTGTTGCAATTTTCTCACATTCTTGCACAGGAGGCTAAACGTTGCATGAGGAACTCTCGCTAGACACGACAAGGGCATTCCATATAGCTTCTCTTTCTCCTTGCACTTAACAACTAACCTACCAGAATAATCGACTTTGCGATCCAAGAACGGAAAGCAACAAATAAAAGGAAAGAGAAATAAAAAGCACAACGACAAAAAAGAAAAAAACAACAACAACATCAAGAAAACGAAGTATAATATCAAGCAAAGACTGCCCTTCACTAATTCAACTAAGCATAATATATAATAAGTAATGAATTAAATGTCATCAGAGTTGTTTTTTTTTACCCAGCATTAGAGTTTTTTCTCCGTGTATTATAAGAAATCTTATAAAATAATCACATTATTCACAACTTATGAAGAAATTATTATGAAATTTGTATATGAAATAATTTATTACAATTTTATTATAACTGTATTACTATATACGCTTTTGCATGTAAACAAATTGAATTATTTGCAATTATGCATTGGAAGAAAATGTGACTGTTTATGAACTTTACATGTATATTAACTTTTATAAATATAAAAAAAAAAAAAACAAGGAAAAGTATAAGCAAACTAGTCCTGTCAGGTTGGTATTTAACATGATTATATGCTAGTTTGGAATAGCTTATAAATAACTTTTCAATCGTGATTTACGAAATACGAGATAAATATATGATAGGAGTTTTGTTTTGACTTATGTGAAACGTGTTTATAAATAATTTCAATCACGATGACAAACATGGGCTATATTTTCGAGATCTGGACCCACACTATTAATTGAGAGGTTACAAACTCCTATTAATTAAACAAAGTGCTCAATGATGAGCTGGACAGTTACATATAATACGCGCACATTTTAGTATTGTACCCAATAGGATTTGTAATCAAATCTTAAATATATGAGTAATTTTTGATGAAGGTATATGAAAGCTAGGTTTAAGTTATTAATTTAGGTTTTTATAATTTATAAAATTATACACTTAAATTGTATACAGAGCACAACAACACCATTTAATAATTTATATATATTTAAATTTATCAATATTCAATTCTTATAAGCTCATAACTCATTTGCTCAAAAAAACAAAAGTTCACAACTCGGCTTTCATAATTTCAGATCTCATTACTTAAGTAAAAGCCCAACCCCACCCAAAGAAGCTAATCCATAAGCCCAAAGCCCAATTGACCAATTTTCATTTTCCCCTTTCAGATTTTGAAAAAGTACAATTTTCCCATAGGCCCCTCAATTTATTTAATTTTTTAAACTTAAATTTTTATTTTTGGCGCCAAAACTCATCCCATTTTCCAGTCTCTTTTCAGCGGCACACGCACAGACGGCACAGTCCATTTCCCACACTCTCTTCTCTTCTTCCCGCCCCACCCTCCACCTTGACCCCAAGCCCCGCCCATCGTTCCCACTCCTGCCTTCATCCCTACCCCTTTCTTGAGCTCCCTACTCTTTCCGTCGTCTTCCTGCCGTCAGCAACGATTGGGAGGTTTTGAGTCTCCATGCCGTCGCCTTCCACTTGAAGAAGATCAAATCCTAAGGTTTGCGAGGTTAGTGCAGTTTCTCAAATCCAAAACCCTAACAATTTTCTTATTGTCCATCGATCATTCTAGTAAGATTCCTTATGCTTTTCTGGTAATGATTTTTGGTGGTGAAAATGAACAGGTTTTGGATTTCTACTTTGGATCTCGGTATGTGGCAAAACAGGATAGACAAGCAAAATATTATTAGGTGAGAATCAGATCTTGAAACCTATCATTCCTTTGTTAATTATTTTTTTTCTCGTTGGGGTTTAGTTGTGGAATGCATTTGTTTTTGTTGCAACCTAACAGGAAAAATCCCCTATTGAATTCAGTCTCAGGTATCACCGTTGGTCTCACATCTCTCACCATTGTCAATCGCGAGGTTCTTCTTCAATGTTGCGATGCTGCCACTGAGAAAATGCAAACATGTTGCTCATTTTTTCCCTTTCCTCTTCTGTCCCATTTTTACGTTTATATTGTTTATAACGCTTGATGTATTTTGCAGAGATATTTGCAACTGAAATAGTTATTGGCACTCAATTTGCTCTAGATGCTGTTCTGTGTTGTTGGACTTTACTAGACATTCCTAATCATTAGTTGTTGTTTTTGTTAATAAGTTTGGCTTTCTCTTGATCTGAGAAGGCTCACAAAAAGGTAATCCGTCTGCATCCTTTTTTCATTGAATCCTTGGTGCACTGTGCAAAGATGTGGACATCACCTTCAAACAAATCGGTATTTCATGGTTAATAGTGAGAGGAGTTTATGCTGCAGCCACAAAGGCAACAAATTGGTTTTTTCTGGCTGCCTGTTGATACATTCATCTTATCATCATCTTATTTTAATGTGTCACAGTCTGTTAATTCATGTTTATAATTATAAAAAATAGATAGTGATCATTATAAATGCATTTAAATGTTCATAGACGAATATTTATACCTTGTTGGAGAAGCTTCCCTTGCAACTCACACAGGGAGGCACCATCTTGTTACTCTTACATTAGTTATTTTCTTTTCTCTAAAACTAAGCCTGCATCTCCAAGCAGCTTGAGAAGAAAAGTTTCTGCCTCCTTTGCTTAGCATCATAGGCCTATCAAACCAAATCGTTGTGTCACGCAGCCTGTACCCTTGAATAATCACAGTAACTTAGCTGAGTTAAAGCTTGCTTTGTTGCCCAATTTGAATCTTCGGGAATTCTATGTTCCTTTGTGCTGCTTTGTATGTGTGGGTGTATGTATAGTACATTAACTTAAAACATGATGGGGTTGGATGATGGGCTTCCACGTAAAGACACATTCAACAATATCTCTTTGTTTCACGGGAGACAAATGAACCACTATTGATTGTTTTTTGTTGAAATTGAATTGACTCTCATCATTGACCCATCATTTCTAATGCATATTTTTAACAAATTTGTATATAGGAGAGTTTAAGTGTAATTTTACCTTAAGCGAATAATCGATTAGGAGTTGAGATTGCAGACTGCTATCTCTCTCTTTTGCATCTCCAAGAGAAATTCTTAGTTCATGGAATGCTAGAGGCTCATCGGCAACTTCCACGAATCCACATGTTTTCTAGATAACAAAGTTGTTTTTAAGGCTAGCTAAATGTTTTCCACATAGATGTTTAGTTGTCAAAATAATCCAATTTTTCACCATGTCAGCACCCTCTCAGAATTAAAAATGTTACATCTCGCTTTGAATTAAAAAAATGTTTGAGGATGTAAAATTATAAAATATTTAAAATATTTAAATATTTAAAATAACTGTCATTAAAATATTTGTTATTATTTAATTTTTTAAAATATTTCAACGTATATGTAATAAAAAAATTAATATATTCAATTTTGGTTTCTCCCATATATTATGGATATTTTATTTTAATGATTTAGCATTATCATTGAAAATATTGAAAATATTAATATAGTATAATTTTTTCATTATAATATTTAATTTAATTTTAACCATAATACATTTTGATACAAGTGTAATATTCCTCCGGTCCTAAATATAAGACCCTTATACTAGTGTGTATAAGGGTATTATATTTAGGACCGGAGGAGTAGCATTTTAGTCATTCATATAGTTGCTTATTTCCTTTCCTTTTTGTTTTCTTTTATTCATCTAGACACTAAAGATGATAATATTCTCTCTTCAGTTTTATCTTTTCTCTATTTTCTCTTCTCCAATTTTCTTTCCTCCCAATTTTTCTTTAGTAGAGACCCATTTAAAAGAAATTCTTACATATTGTTTTTTATTTTTAGAAAATCGATTAAAAAGTTTTCTACTAGAAAATTAATTGTATATAGTGTCTAGGATTCAGTTTTTTGGGTGGATGTAATTCTTTTTTAATTGTGTACAAATTATTTTTTGAATATGTGAAAATGTCTATAATTAAAGATAAGTTTACTCTTAAATTTGAATTTTATAGATAAAAAATTATGTTAAAATATTTTTCCTCAGGTGGGCACCCAAATTAGTTTAAACTTAAATTTAAAGTAGCTCTTTTTTTTTTCTAAATTAAATAAACGGCAAACATAGCATTCTGTAGCTTATTAGTATCATTATTGAGCGGCTTTTGTTTTCTAACTAATAACTGTTGTGAAAAAGACTCACATGAAACAACAGATTGAAGAGAGAATGACGTTTCAGCATTCTTTTTTAAAACTTTAATTACATCAAAACATGGTAAATTCTTTAAAAAAAGGGGGGGGGGGGGTTTAGGTCCTTAGCAGGAAATAAATTGTTCGAGTGTACAAAATTGCCTCTCTACACTAGTATCAACACTTTCAAAATCGTCATCCCTAGCGTCAGCCCTCATTAATTTTTTGGTCAAATTGTTAGTTTTCATAGAATTTTTAATTTTAGTGTCTGTGATTTAAAATCATATTTTTTTAGTCACTATAACTTTATAAGGATATGGTCTGAGTTTACGCAGCTAAATATAAAGATCACAACATAAATTTATTAAAAATATAAGAACCAAAATCAAAACTTATTAAAAGTATAGGAATCATATGAATTTTGATTTTATTTCCTTTAAGTACATAGTTTGAGATTTGATTCCTATACTTTATGATATTAACTCAAACCAAGTATTTATGAAACTATGGGAATGAAAAACCATGACTTAAAACTATAGAAAATAAAGTCAAAATTCAATCAAATAGCAAGGACCAACAATAATATTAACTTTTAATTTTTCTAGTATTTATTTATTTTTATAATACTTCACTTTGATTTTAGTGTCAATCATATAGTTCATTTCTTCAAAACTCATTCTTAATTTTTTTAATACTCACCTTTAATTGTCTTAATATTTATTTTTATGCACTCCAATGAAAATAGATTTTGTTATGTCGATCATAAAAATATTGGTTGTCACCATTAACATAAAGCATCATACGAGGGCGAAGTAATATAGAATATATGGAAGTTTGGGTTTTGTTGATGACGATGACTTTAATTTCTAAAGCTTATATTACCTCCAATCCTTAATATAAGAGCTTATTGAACTTTTAATTTAGTCTTAAATATAAGACGTCAATCCACTTTGTCTCGCTCATATTTATCCTTTTTTCCCCCCAAAATAGTCATTATAGTAGTTGTACATGTTAAATACGGCATCAAATGATAGTTTTAGCTAATATACATGATTAGGAAGAGTATTTTAAAAAAGACAACACATATTTAATACAAATAACTAATTTAACAAACTTCTTTAATCTAATCAAATTAGTCAACTAGCTCTTATATTAAGGATCAGGATAGTATATAATAATTTATCTATTATTATTATCATTATAGGAGGAATGAGCATATATGAAGTAATTATATTGACAAAATCAGCAAGCTAAATCTGCAATTAACATGTCCCTCCACGTAGCCATGAGAAAATGACATCTGAGGGGGACCTACTGGAGCTATTTGTAAGAATGCAAGCTGTCAATATGCATGACCACACAATGCTAATGCCATGGTTTCTACAAACAGGTCAGGTTAGACGGACCCGTCAGACCCGAAAAATATTTTCCCCATAACTCCACTGTCCAATGTCCAAATTTCACGTACTTTATATTATTTTCTTTGTTTTTTCATCCTCTACACAATGGGATAGGTTTTGGGCCTAAAAACTTGATTTGAAGGAACCCAAAAACTATCTTTAAACATATTGAGTTCATGGAGGCAGAGAATAACCCATCATGTCTAATCACAAATATCAGACACAGAGAACAATCATATTGAAAGTAAAAGAGAGGATTTGCATAATATATTGTGAAGCAAATCTCAAAACCGTTACTTAGCAATAGAAGAATGAACACAAGAGCAGTAAAAAAAATGTAGGCCACAGATAAATAATGCTCTGATACCAATATAGGATTTCGGGCATATATGCTAAATCACCCAATGCAGTCATAGGAGAGTAAAGAAAAGCAATTCTTCTCCACAGTGATAGCAAATCAACAAAGAAGTGCCTACACGATGAAGAACGCTACTTGAGCTAGTATGTATAATTATCAGGATTTTCATTCTTTTTTTCAAATTCTAGCTTCTATTTGTTCAAGTTGCTTTCCTTGTGCAGAATTTCACTAACATTGTGTGTACAACCATAAATATAGGATTTCTGGCATACCTGGAGAGTGGATCAAATTCAAATAGCCACATAGAAGTCCAGTTACTTTGGTGAACTCAGACCTGTTGTCTCACAGCAAATGCACACTAGGAGGAAGAACAGAGAGGAGAGGAAAGAGTAGTTCTCAGGCAGTTTGTTATTGTGTCTTTAAAAAATGAGAAAACCACTTCCATATACCTATCCACTTTACAATAACCGTTCCCTTCCCTTTTCAATTTAAATAAAAAAAAAATGAAATTCACAATTGAAGACCTAAATGTCCTATTATTAGTATCAGAGTCCCAATATTAATGGGGTTGGGTCCAATCTACCAAGGGTGGACAGAGCCATTTTCCTACAATAAACCTATAACAACACTTATGTGGAAGATTTGTTTTTTGTCAGAATCACCTTTGTTAGCAAGCCTTTGGATTTGGTACTCTCTAGCCCGATGCTTTCCACATTAACGTCAGAGTAGCCAAGCAGAATTACCCTATCCATTTGAGGTGTCATACATATATAAGCAAATCAATAAGAAAATACATGACAATCTAGGTTTCTTGGTGGAAATTTCCGTTTTGAAGGAGGGAGACAGAGAAGGAGATAAAAGTAAAGCCAGAGAAGGAAGCTAGCTTTCTTACCTGTTGTCCATCCTGAGTGTCAATGAAGCTAGGGAAAAAGAATGGGGCAAGAAATGAACACGGATTGTGGAGTAAAAGACGATTGGCAAACCCTCTCCCAACCTCGTGCTACGTTTGCGTTCCTGTTTTCTTCGAAGTCTTTCTTCTTTCTTTTTTTCTCAAAACGATGTATTGATGTCTTGGTGAGGAAGAAAGATAAAGAATAAAAATAATTTTACTTTAAAAAAAAAAGAACAGAGAAGAAATGGGATCTTTGTAGTGTTCCTTGTGATTCTTTTAGGGTGAGAATTTGATTTTTTGGTTCGATTATCGGTGATAACCGAATTAACCGAATAGAACAAATTTTAAACACTGAATCGAAACCGATTAATCGAACTAATCGAAACTAAATTAACTGAAATATTTTGGTTTGGTTAACTGATTAACCGAAATATATAAATATGAAAGTGATTTTAAATTATTAATAATAATAAAACACAATTACAACCATTAATTAATAAATATTACATCATTCAATGTAATTTATTATAATAATATTTATTATAATGATATTTATTGAATATAAATATATTTAAAGTGTTTACATAAACCCACATATATATTTATTATAATAATATTTATTAAATATAAATATATAATATATTTATTTTGGCTTTTCGGTTATAACCGAAATTTTTTTCTACTAATCAAACCGAACACCAAAACCGAATTATTAGAAAAATAAAAACCGAATATGTAACAAAAAACCGAAATAACCGAACTCAAAAGCCGAAATTGAATTCGTTTCGATTAGGTTTTTAGTTATGATTCACCCACCCCTACTTTTAGTAACAGTGTCAATGGGGGCTGTCTTTTGAAGAGGGGTTTTACAACCAAATGACACAGATCTCACCAAAGTTGAAGTTAAATCATATTAAAAAATTTAATTACTTTAAATGAGCAAAGTTTCAATGGCACGCGATTTATTATTATTTCATATAATTAATACTCTGTTTTAATAAAGTATATTTTAAGAAGCTTCGAATAACATTATTGAATTTTTGGCCAAAAAAAAAAGAAATAACATTATTGAATGAATTATAGAAAAATTTTGGTGGTGCCTTCCACTTTATGTATATTAAAGAAGTGTCAGTTTTTGGGATCTATTTTCAATATTAGATATTTAAGGGTTAAGGTCTAATTTCGCGCGGGAAATTTTCAGATAGGAGTCGCAAGTATTTGAAATTTTTTTGGTATCGATATTATTCAGAAAGTGTTCAAAAAGGAGCCGTGTCCAAGTATAGAAAAAGGAGTAATGTCGCCCTTGACCGTTAAAAAATGCTAAGGGTTAATATTTATTTTTCTAACCACTAATATTAGTTTTTTAAACAGCCAGACGAGTGAAAGTAAGCATCCGCTGTTGACCTTCACAGTAATTTTATTTATTTTGAGTTTATATGTTGAGTTCTATAATTGAAACTTGTTATATATATATATATATATATATATATATATAAAGACATACACAAGGATCCAAACAGAAGAAAAGGGGCTAAGCTTAGTTAGCACAATCCTGTAACTGAAAATTTACCAAACATGGGGGAGAATTGTATATTGAAGGACTAAATTTATAAATCATTATTTTAAAAAGTCCTCAAAGTCACTACTCACATAAAAATCATTACCTAAATAATTAATGGGAATGAATCTAAAATCATATTAATTGGAAAATTACATGTGTACTTTTTTTTGTGGATACAAAAATTACATGCAAACTAGTACTGTGACTATAGATAACATTTAAATGTTGGCAAAATTGACAAATACTACCTCTAGTCCTTAATATAAAAGCTCATTTCACTTTTATTTTGGTCCTAAATATAAGACTCTAATCTACTTTATCTCTTATATTTATTCTTTTTTTTAAAAGATAGTCCTTGTAATAATGCTAGTTCTAACCAATATACTTGATTAGTAAGAATATTTTAAAAAACACCACTCCTATTTATTGCAAATAACTAATTTAGCTAATTTTTTTTATCTACTCAAATTAATCAATTAGCTCTTATAAGGATAGCAAGTAGTACATATACATGAGTAAAAGGGCCAATGACAATCAAATAATTAGCTAACTGCTTCTTTGCAATACCATATTTATGCCACTCCAGTAAAACAAGAAAATTTTAAATTAAACAAAGAAGAAGGTAAAGAAGGTAAACATTTATCATTCTCTCCACTTAAGCGTGGATATGCATATGGAGGGAATTTTCAATTCATCAATTGCAAAAGTTAAAGAAAAGGCCACACGACTACTTTGAAAAAGGCGAATCATTTATTAGAGGGATGAGGGCGTCAGGGAAAGGTACGTGCGCCAATTCTGATAACTTTTTTTTGGGGGGGGGGGGGGTGGTGCTTGGCCAATGGAAACGATGAAACACTATCGACTTGGTGCACTCCGGGGCTTGTGACCTTATTGGAGAGGTGTTTGTTTTATACCTAGGACAGGAAAGAATCTGGAGAAGGTCTATCTTCAGGCTCGTCGGGTATGGTTAATTCTTTTGGCAGAAGATATTAAAATCATCATATGACCATGGAAAACCTAAACCTTATCATGCCGCAAAATTGAAATATATTAATCTTGTCTGTACATTAACATGTCTTCACATTTTCTTTTTTTGGACTGAAACATGTCTTCATATATGATGCAACCCATTCAGCACCGGGGTAATCAAATAGACTTCGCGGATGAGATGAAGGCGTTTTGCCCACATTGATCCCATCGGTTTGGCACCTCTCCTCTTTCTTTCTCTTTCTTTTTCAAGCGTTAGATTAATATTTTAACGGTTCAAATTTAAATCTTTTTAAAATTATTATTAAAATATTAAATTATAAAAATAAATAAATTATAAACCATAAACTATATTAAATTTTAATTTTAATGATTTGTAAGTGTACTACATATTTTTAAATTTTTTTTATAAATAGTTCATAAAAAATTAAAATCTAAACCATTGAAATATGTTAATCTAATGGTTAAAAAAAGAGAGGAAAGAAGATGAAAAAAAGAAAAAAGAGGAGAGATTCTGAACTGATTTAATTAAGAAGACAAAGTTGTGATAGAGTACCATTCGTCAGTAAGAAGATATCTCCGAGGTCAACAATTCTTGTCCCAGGCAAAGGCATCATCCTGCGTGTATTCAACAAAACAAACCCCTATGGAGAGGGTTACTCACCTTAAACAAAAAATATCTGACCTGAACCACATTGACCGTTTGACGTCTTTTGTAGTGAAGCCTGCATGTGTTGTCATTTTCCCTGCTAAGATTTGTCCTATCCTCACATGATGACAAAATACGAGGTACCTTTAACCAGATTGCGTTATGAGTTCCCAGCGGATTGCACGAATTAATATTAGTAGTTTGTTCATACGGACACTAATGGTTGCTCTTCCATGTCGGCTTATTTTTGACCCATGACCATTCTGAAGCTCCCAGTGAACTCCTCTGCGCCTAACCTTCTCATGTGACCACTTATTACATTTGGACTAAATGATGGTTCAGGCTGAGGGATAATTGATAGAATAAATTAATTGCCCCATTTTCCATAACATCTTAATATTTCAAACTAATGCAATTAATATTAATAATTACATAATACACAACACATTTGTGCATCGTCCTACTTGAAGATTAACATGAACAAAAAGCAAAAAATTTAATCTCCTGTCTCCATTTGCAAGCGTTCACCTCTGTGCAGCATTATGGGTTCGCTTTCTGAAATTTACGACTCCACTGTTACTGCAAAGCATTCCTCACCGTATTGGCTATTTCTCCCGGCTAAAAAAAAAAGGCATACAACTTACTATGATCTCTTACTATTTCAATATTAGTCTATGCATATTATTTTTTTTGGGTCAAAAAGTCTATGCTTATTACTACTCGTACAAATATTTCGTCTTAATACATCTTACCTATCAACACATAATAGTCAACTATCCTAATTCTTATTATAGTCAATATATATCATTTTGGTGGCAATATGTTTGGAAAGAGGAAGCGTTTGAAGCCATAGAAAAATTCCCCGGCCCAAGCATGACCTGATATAAGACAAAATTTATATCACATTTGACAGTGAAAGAATAAATAATATTTTTGTAGTACAATGGGAGAATTACTCTTTTGGTTCTAAATATAAAACCTATTTTGTAATGTAATTTATACTACAAAAAGGGTCTTATGTTTGTGTTTGTGCAGTAATGCTTCATCTTTGACTTGTCAGCATGAAATTAAAAAAATCCCATTAACATATCTTATAGCACATTGGGCAAGAAAAGCATGCATGAATTTCCTCTTTAGGCAATTTTGATTAAAACTCAAAAACTAAAGTGCGACAAGTTTCCTTTCAAGTGTATTGTGTGAAAAAGCACCCACATGAAATCAGAATACAAGTTCCCTTTCAAGTGTATTGGGTGAAAAAGCACCCACATGAAATCACAATACAAACACATTTTTGAGCGAAGTAAAATGGGAGGTAACCAATTACTTTAACATCGTGGAGCCATTATACCGAAAAAAGTTCTCCCTGAACTTGTCATATTTCGGATGCATGAACTCAATATCAATAAAGCCGTGCTATTTAATTATAAGTAACGAGCAATATAACATATTTTCTTTATCTAATTTGATATCTAATCTAAATATAATAAAAAATTATAATACGTTGCATTAGTAAAAAACAATAAATAGTGCTTCACTATGATTTGTTCGACTTCGTCTAATATTATATACGCCTCATACTAATTTTAAACGAAAGCATGTAAAATTTGCAAGTATTAGATTAATTCGTTTCTTTCAAAAATGAATTAGTATGGGGTTTTGTTGATTTTTCAAAATATTCATCATTTTAGAAATTTCACAGACATATTACTTATTTTTGCATTGTTTTATTATTTCTTTCTCTAGGGCCAAGAACTATATGTGTTTTCCACCAACAAAAATTTCATGAGTTTTAGAAATAAAAATATTTAATATATATAGGAATATATTAATCAAATATGTTTCATGTGACGATAATTTAAATTTTTAATAATTTATTGTTACATCCAATAATCGGATTCAAGTGATGTTAGACTCAAACAAGCAAGCTCTCCTACCGTGATTTTTTTTGCTTCCGTAAGATTCGAACAATCAATATTATTTAAGAAATATTGAGCTTCGAACAACTTAATCCTACTGCTATAATTTATTATTATTTAATAGTAACTTTACACTTAAAGTACTCAAGGTGACATGACAACATCGCCTGTGGTGAAGGTGCAGCAGTAACTGATTGAAATAAAGGTTCATCAAGTAAACATTATTTAGCAGCTACAAGCATGTACATTGTTTCTACTCACCAATTCAGATGATGGTACTTGAGCCAAAGCAGAATGATCTAACTTCACTTGTTTTTTCAATGGGTCTTCAGAGAGGAATGTCACACCAATTCCTTCCTCCTAAGCAGTATAAGATATATATCAAATATATTACGATTACACAATAAGGGAGACAGGAATTTAGATAGCGGCAACTTAAGTATGGTATAAAGTTGCTTCATTGAAGAAAACCTGACACGGAAATGCAAAGGGAAAAAAGGCTAAAAAGGATTTACAGATTTAGATCCAAAACATTTTCTGTACGAAAATAAAAATGAGACATCATCCAATAATCAACAAAGTCATCTTTTTAATCAGATTATTTTAGCAAATAAATCACCCAAACATCTAGTGACAGCACAAAGTGGAGTGAGGAAAATCAGGCTTTGTCACATAACCCACATAGCTAAGCAAAATATATTGCAAAAGCCATGCCAACAATATCAACATCGGCTGACTATGCAGGTACTAGTAACACTTGATGAGGCTGAAAATCCCAAAACTGTCACAGCATTTTATAACCAAGCATTCGGACTATTTAAGAAGTTACACAGATCAATATCAAAACTTATTATCACGTTTAACTAAAGCGTATTTGTATATAATTAAAAATGTATTTTGATAATATATCTATATATCCAAAGGTAATATATTATATGGTTCCATGCTAAGCACGAACTCTCTGCACTCAAATCTAAAACTGTTACATTTACTGTTGGAAGAATACAAGGTAGAGAGGTATAATAAGGATATCACATCATAATTCAAATTCAAATTTGATAATGGTGATGCAATTACTTAAGGGATTAAAGATGAAAACCAACTTTGGAGGGATACAGCTTTATACAAAATCCACATAACATTGCTTTATAGATAAGCAAGTTGCAGTTCCTAAAATTGCAGAACTCACCACGTTTTCTTGTCCAAGCACACCCAAAGATCTCTTTTTAGATGCGGCATTGCTTGATGTGCCTGCCTCCAAAGAAGCTGGATCCTAAGGATACATGAACATCAATTTTCATTCTCGAGAATAATGAATCTCAAGCTTCTAAAGTGAATCAGCAACAGAACAAACATGAACTTTTATCAAAGAAACACGAATCTGCTGGATATTACAATAGAAGACTGCCACCTAGCTATTCAAAGGTAAAGCAAAATGGTTCTGTGGATTTGTGATTAAGGATAAACCAAAAAGAAAAAGTAATATAAAATGGAAAAAGTTAAACATGTTTGAAGGCTTCTATGTTTAACATTTACCCCAGAACAGACCAAAAATGAAAAAGGAATAAGTTCCATCACTACGTGATGCCTAATGAGCATCTCAATTAACCGCCGTATTAGATATTTGACAATTCATTAAAGGAAATTTTAATATGGATCAAAATTTCCCTAAAATGAGTAGGATCGACAGTAAGAACCAACGAAGTTTCTTCAAGCTCATATCGGGTATGCAGAAAGGCAATTTCTTCAATTCACAATCAATGAAAACTTTTCTCGATTTTCTAATTTGAAGCATACATGTGATGGGGATGATTACATAAAAGGCAATAATTCTCTTACCTGGAAGGGACAAGGAACAAGAGTACCAAATATATCCTCGTTCAAATCAGCAGCTCTTACAGTGTACAAGGCATTCTTTAGTCCCCGTGAGACAAGATAGTCCTCAGCGTCCTTAGGCAGGGAGTATCCCTTGTACACACTAACAGGAGGATTGCATATCTACCAGGTGACATAGAATCATCCATTAAACGAACTATATAGTACGGAAATAAAAAATTTAATGCATCACCTTGTAAAGCCTTCTAATAACTATGGAAGATAATAGTCGAATTAGAATAACAAATTATCAGTTGTGATCCTTTTCTCAGACAATAGGAAAAGCTCATTGCCTCATTCAGTTGAAGTCTGAAAGAAGTGTAACCGTGAGATAAACAATAGAAGTCATTCCACAGTCTTAATAGAACATTCTGTCACAGATGCATGAGAAACTATGCATAACCTAGCTGACAACATATCATAGATGCAAACCGTAAACGGTGGAGAATTGGGTGCCAAGAGAATTACGGAAGATCCAACTTGAGCCTGACATTCAATGAGACTGTTGTAGATACCAACGATATCCCCTTTACGTACGACAAAAAAAGCATCCTTTTCTTGCTCCATCACTGGTTCAGGTTCTAGCTTCTGCAATTTAGAAGCAGATTTGCGGCCTTTTCTAGATGAATAGCACTGAACACGAAACCTTGTAAGCACAAATTCTAAATGGGCAGACCTAATAGCAGGATACTCTAACTTCCTCTTCCATGAAAAGACAGAACATCCATACAGAGAACGTGTGCTAACGAAGTAAGTGGTCCTCGTAATCAAAGCAGCAGTGTACGATGATAGTTGCGACAAGCAGCTCATGACAAAGTAAACTTCGCCAGGCTGCCTAGATTTCTGCACGAAAACTAATACAATCAAAATGAAGCCATCGAAATGATAATATGACCAAAAATTCTAGCCCCATCACGGCGATTCTGTTGGTTGCCGAGAAAATGGAGTAGAACATAAACCATAGCCTAGGCGCATTGAAAATTAGCAGCGCAAGCCAGTTGCTTGCTTCCAATGAAGCTAGCAGGAGCAAGCGTAAATGGAGCTTCTGCGATGGTGGACTTTCAGCAACACGTACATATGTTTGGTCGAAAACATGGGCCTGTTCGGCTTCCGTAGGTAAGATCCGTAAGCCCAAAATTATCACATCAATATTTCTTTATTTTTTTGCCAACATCAATATTTATATCAACCATATAATATTTTTACCCAGAAAAAAAAATCCAATGAGAACTTTATTGTCAAGTACTATCTCTCGTCCTTAATATAAAAATTAGTGGAATAATTTGAGTAAATTAAAGAAATTAGTTAAGTGAGTTATTTGTAATAAACAGATGTTGTCTTCCTTAAAGTATCATTATTACAAGGACCATCTTAGAAAAAAAAATAATAAATATAAGAGATAAAATAGATTGAGATATTATATTTAGAATCAAAATAAAAATTAAATGAGTTCTTATATTAAAGATTGGAAGTAGTATCATATATGAATACAAATATTATGGCTCATGATTGATTATCCTGTCCTTTTTTTTTTTGGCCAGCAATTGCATTTTATCAACGTAAACTAAATATCAACATTAGAAAGGTCAAGAAAAAAACCGCCAACAAAACAAAAGAGCCAAAACTTAAATAGTACAAATTTAGACCCAACAACACCATCATCACAAACACTAACCCTAAATCAAAGCTACAAAACACACGAGTAGCGAACTAATGCAACTGGGAAAAATGGATGGGGGTTGAAGGAACTAACCTAATAATCTCATCACATATGAAAAAACATGCGCAACCATGAGAGCAGATTCACCATGACTACACCACAGCCATCACGCAGAGAGAGCATGTGAGGAAAAAAGATAAAAAAAAAAAAAAAAGAATTAACGTTGCATTCTACTTAAGAATAAAGGCACTATTAATAGCCTGTGAATAGTTTAACTTTCAAAAAAATTTACATTGTATATTAATCATATTGATATATTAGTTAATTTAGTATAAAATAAATTCGTCTAATTGTTCTTAAAATCACTTTATGCAAGTTTGGTTGAAATCAAACAAACTTGACCTGATTTCACTTTAATTTAGAATCAAGTTATGAATGAGATCAGAAAAATAAATATTGGCATATTTTTTATTATATTATAGTATATTTAGAAACTAATTTAGGTGAATAGGCAAAATTATTTTTATATTGGGTCTTCTTTGCCCCTCAATATGAGAGATTAGTCTTTGCTGTAAGAGAGATTAGTCCATGCTCTGGGACTTTGGGTGATGTTACTAATTGTGCCTCACCAAAAAGATATAATAATCTTATGAAATGGCAACAACCTCGTAAAATTTCAGAATAAATGGAATTGAGCTTAAATTTGCTTTTCTTTTTCTTTTTTTCTTGCCATGATATTTAGTAAATTTTGATTGAAATAAGATCTAATACATAGAATTACAGCGTGGAATTAAGGAGACCATCCCATCCCTCATTCACCATTCAAGTCTGTTTCTTTAGACAGTCCACACCTCAGGTGATGATCTAGTCCCAGCAGTATTTGGCCATGGCAATTAATTCCCCTTAACTATCCTTTGAAAAAGCAGCTTTTGTTCCGTATTTGGAGAAAACATCACTTAAAACTGCCATCTCCTTTATCCTGGACCTGAAATCAGATTAACAGGATGAACATGATCAGTAAACATAAAAATCATGTCACATGCGTTCTACAATTCACAGGGGTGTTCGTTACTCTTTGTAGATCCCAAAGTCTTCATTCTCTTCAACCTGTTCTGTTCTATATTTGGCATCCAATTCATCGGAGCAAGAAGCAGTCTCATCCCGAGAACTGAATGCAGAATTATCCATATTGGAATCCTCATTTGAGCTTTCTTCTATGGCTGGGACTATGAGCTGTGGCGTAGCTGCATTAGTATCATCTTGGCTTGATTCCAGACTAGCAGACACTGGAGACATTTCATTCAGAAGCTCACACTTTATCCGCTTTTGAATTTTACCAAAGGGAACAGTTTGCCCAGAGTATAGTTGCACAAACCTGTGAAGAGGAGGAGGATTGAATTTTGTACGATACAGGTGCAGCGAGAACACGTTGAGTCATTTTGAACAATAACAGTGGTATGCAATAATTAAATGCCAGATAGATCCCAATGTAAATACAACTCTTAGTCACTCTAGCGATGTAAAATGACACGGAGAAGATTGAATTAATTATCCAGTGTAAGAGAACCATCTTTGACAAAATTTCACATATTTTCATAGAGAGAAGAATGCCTTCCTGAGAACATTTTAAGCAGGAGGATCCCGAACCCTGTGTTTTGAAGAGGGTTCAGGACAAAAGCTAGATCAACACATTCAAATATTCGTCTCCCAGAAATTATTGTAATGGTCTGTATGAGACATATCAAGTTGCAATATAATCAATTAAAAATAAAAATAAAAAAGAACCCTGTTCAACAAAAGTTCAGAAAGAGGCCGCTATCATGTTTACTTATTCAAGGGGAAGATGTAATGCTCTACATCTATCAGATTTGGAAGAGGGGGAACAAAACTTACGATGCATTTTTTTTTAGAAGTGTCTCTATTGAATTAATTAATCAAATTATAACATATGAAAAGTATTTTTGAAACAAAGTATGACATGCTGCTGACTTGAAAAAAGCATGCATATGTAGTGACTTTATTGAAAAACCCAACAACATTGAGGGGTTAGAACACTTGAACGAACTAGATGCAAGTCACTATTTAGAAAGGGATTGAGATTGTGGCTTGAAGTTAGAACACACCTGGCAGCATCTCTCTCACACTTGTAATAAACAAATGCAAAGCCCTTGCAAACAAGGTCCCTGGTCTTCTTGTTACCAGAAAGAGCTGGGACTATATCAACTATGCCGGGAATCTGTTGGGAAGCAAATTTAAGATCCCTATGGATGTTCTTCTTCTTTGGCAAGTTCACCAAGCGCACTTAAACTCCACTTTTAAACTCCTGGGCTGCGAAAATTCCATCCCAATGAATACAGGCAGACACGTTGGATGTTTAACATATTGAGAAAATATAAACAGTAAGCCTTCACAATCAACAACCTAGCAAATTAGCGTTGTTGTAAGGTAAGATAGACCAAGGAAATGATGACAAAGATACGAGGAAGAAAATCCTATCATTTCTAAAATTTGGGATGCTCCCAATCTCCACAAGACATAGTGCTATCCTCATATATATCCAGCTTAAAAACTACATAAAACGACCAACTACTGCCAAATGGATACCATTTGCTTACTCAAGCAACCATGAAAAGAAGCATAATCTGAAGATTATCATATTGAAAGACCCATTAGGCATAACATGGTGAGTATAATCTCTGAGTGACACAGGGGCAATTCAAATAAAACCAAGTGGTATTCTCCAGCTGATAACTAGAGACTAATCCTCTTGAGGCGTAGAGATCATCGAAATGGGTTTTGCCTCTCCCAACAAAGCCTTTTCCATGCACACGGTCTGGTTTGAATCTAGGACATCATGTTTAAGGGACCTAGTCATCTACTAACTATGCTAGGTTTTGTTGGTAGAGAGCTTTTATCTTTTTAATATAACAGAGGGCTATTTTTCTAAGCTTTGTTTGGGCTTTGCCGAATAGCCCATTAAACCAAGTCCATGTATGTTTTTAGTGGGCTTAGCCTGAGGTCCACATCAGATCAATTCATCTTGTTCTCTTGCTTCTTGTTGGTCTCTTGAAAGGAGGATTTTTTCGAGTAGGGCCTTGCCCAAAGTCACAATTTCAAACTTGCATAGGAATACCTTCAAACATTTGTCAGATATTTGGGCTTTATCCTATAGCCCATTAAAAGTGGATGAATGTGGCAACCATGGGCTTGGTACACTAAATTAAAGAATATGGTAAGAAACTCAGTACTATGAAAATTTAAAAAATTCCCACATTTAATTTGAGGCGTGACTCAACTTAGAAGTTAAAACTAAATTAATAACCGGTGCTAGATATCAGATTCTGAAATCAAGAAAGAGAAAGGGATGGAAGAAAAACCATCAAGAGTGGTTTAAGTACTTCCAACCCCCTTTTCCCTCATTTAGCTTAGCTTTACATCTGTACCAATAACATTTGTTACCTCTCTCCCTCTCTTACACACATCTTTCTATGTCCACTTATTGGTGCATGCCCTACACCAGCTACCATTTTTCTTCTTCCTCCTCATCACTCGACAGCAATGTGAACTAATTGTCCATGGCAAACAATAACCTTCAAGTCTAGTGGTATAAATACTCTTCTGTAGATAAGAGATCATGAATTTGATTTTGCTTATAACCTTAGACTGTTAATGATAAAATTATGTCACAACAAGATGTCTCAATTACAATATAACTTGTCATGCTTGAACAAGATTTTGAGTTTAAATCTGATATTAATATGTCCGTGTGTGTATGTTTAAATTGATTGCATTAAATTTCTGGTCAAAAAAAAATTGATTGCATTAAAGAAAACAATGTAAACTAATTTCACTCTCATTTAATGTTTTGCTCCCTATGAAACAGTACTTTGATAACCCGCCATCCTCAGCAATTTGGTCTCTTCTTGCCTACCCAGCTTGCTAGCAGCTTCTCTTTTGCTTTCTTTTTTCTTGATTTGACACTTAACATGACACTAATAGTATTATTTAATTTACACTGTCTTGTCATCATCTTAGGGGACCTAAAAATAATTAATACAATCTTGGGGGTGTTAAAAGATTCAAAAGCATAGATGGCACACTATCCTCAAAGCATGCTGCCTTGTGGTTCATTGCTATTATTCATGTAATATTTATATATATATATATATATATTAAAGTTAGGTAGTGTTTTCCATCAAAAAGTATAGATTAATTGATATATCACTCCATTCTTACTATATATAAGTCAATGGAAGAAGTTAAGAGATCAGCAATTCTTGTGCCCACTTGGGTTTTGTTTGATCGTCCTATCCTCCTATAGCAGACAATTTCAAACATATATTTATTTATTTATTTGTAATTTATTTATTATTTTAATTTATTGTCAATCAATATATAAAACCTTTCTTGTACCTTGCCAAAATAGAATTCTATTTAAGCTTTAGACGTTGATAACTTTCGAATTTCTTTTCTAGGAATCTGCTTTGTTCATCAAGCTTGTATATATCATCAATTTTTAATGTTTTATTGGAAAACCATTTTAGAAAAAAATTATTTTAGAAAACGAAGATGTCCAATTAGGTGGTGGCAACATGAAATTAAATAATTTGGAGAAATTAAGGAAAAGTGTTGTGACCATGGACAAATACCGATTTGTCAGTGTAGGTAGGTCATCATATGGTGTGATGTTTTTCAATATTTTATTCATTTTATTTTATTTTTATGTATTAATTATTGAATTTTCTTTCATTGCTATGTGTTGAAAATTTTTTAAGGAATGGGGTCAGTGCTTTGATTTATATGAACATTAACAAAGAAAGAAGATGTTGAAGGGGACATTGACAATATCATCACCAAAAAATTAATTTCTTGCATATAATAATAGAAATAATTTATGTTCTTTTTTTAATCTTATTCTATCCTCAACATTAAAAATAAGATTTGTTTTATTGTTTTAAATCTTTTACTAGATCAAGTGAAGGTAGGCTTTTAATTTGAGCTCAAATATTACTTGTCATTGACAATACAACACAATTTAAGTTAATGAATAATGTTAGATAGTGAGTGAATCTTAAAAAAATAAAATCCTTTTTAAAGGTTGGTGCATAATGAATCATGCATCCATGTTTGTGGTTGAATCAATCAAATAAATGGTAAAATACAAAATAAAAAAATGCTCAATTAATTAAAAGACCTGGATATATTATTCGTGCATTAAAAAAAAACCTAGATTCTCTCTTGTTTTGATGTAAGAATCCCTAAACCTTTACGAGAAGCATGCTACTTTAAATTTGTTTGTCATATTGTTTTATATGAATTTGTTATTTCTCCTATAATTAAAAAAAGGTGATATAAATATTAAAATAGATTGCATGCTGATGTGATTCTCCTTTATGGGTAGGGGCTATGAGTGGATCAGTCTTTTTTTCCCCCCACAACTCATGTATCCATCATACTCTCTAGTCTTTACAAGGGTTCGAAATGATCATAACCCAATATTTAAAACAGCTTTAAGAAAAGTGTTTAGTATATTTCAGCGGGAAAACTATATTGGAGGTACTTATACTTTCTCTCAATTTTTAATTTGGTACCTATGTGTTTTTTTCCCTTTGATTAAACATTTAAGTTTATCTTTTTAGCAACATTAGCTCTTATAAATTTGTTCTATTGATATTTTTAGTCTCTACATAAGGATTAATGATGTTAATAGAGCAAAATTAAAGATTTAGTTAAGAACAAAAAATACATAGGTACCAAATTGAAAAATAAGAGAAAGTATAGGTACCTCCAATATGGTTTTCCCTACTTCAGCCATACAGCAAATTCAGAAGACTGAAAAAAAAAAAGGGGTCTTTAGTGAAACCTATGACTCTACCTAACTATATAGCCACTTTGGAATGTGAGAAAGGCTTATACAAAATAATGACAAGAAGTTACAAGTGTTCTTCATACCACCCCATTCAATTTAAGTGGGCAAACCCCATATCACCTAAAGATTCGAGCTACCATGGTATTTAAACTTGATATTTTCTTTCTGCGTGTGTGTAACACTTCAGAATAAGACTTTTTTGTCTTTTTTTTTTTTTAATAATAGTTTGGGTGTTATTAGGACCTCAATATATACAATGACACAAATGTTATCATTGATGTTAGTATCAAGGGAAATTGCAATTATAATTTCAAATTTTAACAGACTATTTTTAAACTTCTACTCATAATATTAGTACCTTTGTCAAAAGACTGATGTCACTGAGAGATTCTTCATAAAGGACTTACGGGCAAGAAGAATAGGTTTATTAGTTCAAATAGCTCTTCTATTCCCTCCAATAGGCTAGTTTTTTGAAATAGGTCATTTCTTTTAGACTTATACTCACAATAATCTCAGTTGAGCATTTAGTGTTGTGATTATTTTTTTATAATTTATCAAAGTAATATTTGACATAAGAGATTGTGTTTATCATAATTAAGCATTACAAGTGGAAATATTAAACCCCAATAGTCTTTAAAAAGGGGGGAAAGGCACCGGTCGAATATATAAAATCAACAGGTGAATGACCACACAAGATCACTATTAAATTAAAAAAAATGAGACCCTACAAAAAAAACCCCAAATTATTGACGGAATCAGTGACAGAATTTGAAATTACCGACAAAAATTTCGATGGATTAGCGACAAAAAAAATTGCCGACAATGTCTATTCCGTCGCTAATTTTTTCGTCACAAAAAAATTAAGTGATGGAATTAAAAATTAAGTTGCTAATTATTGACGGATTTCTGACAAAAATTCTATGGGTAATTAGTAATGGAATTTTGACAAAATTTTTTTGTCACAAGTTTTCGACAGAATATTCTATTAGTAATTAGCCACGGATTACTAACAGAAAATTCTGTGAGTGACTTCCAACATAACTTTTCCTCGGTAATCTATGGCCAATTACCCACAGAATTTAAAAATTCTGTGGCTAAATTTTATAACAAAAAATTAGCAATGGAATAGATTCCATTAGTAATTCTGTCAGTAATTTTTTTTAAACAATTTCAAATTTTGTCACTAATTTGTCACCAATTTTTGACGAAAATTTTTGTCAATAATCATTTTTTGGGGAATTTCTAACTTTTCTTAAATAATTATATTGATTTATTCATGTTTTGTTTTTAGAGGGAGCAAACAATTAAAAACCAACACAGACAATTAAATTTCTTGAAAACCAAACATGCTATAATTTTAAAAAAAATAATACAAACATAGGTTCTTAATTAAATACATAAAATGTCATTAGTGTAACAATAAAGCTGCAACTACTAAAAACTCTCAACTCTGTAATAACCCTCAGGTGCTATTTTTCTACATTTCTACTATTAGCGGGCTCAAATAATATAATTCCCATTAATGCCAATGTACATATGTTCTTGTTTTCTTGTCGCATCATTAATTCTTGTGTGCAAGCTGTGTTATCCCAATACAAGACTGCTCGTATTATTAATGGAAGGAATAGATACCTGTGCAGAACCAATACTACGTTAGAATTGGAACAAACAGACAGTATATATTGTAAGCAATATATATAACAATTTATTGATAAAATAAATATTTGCATTGTATAAGAATTAGTGAATTGATTTAAAAAATAAGAAAAAGGTATAATGTGAAAAACTAAAAAAAGTGGTCTAATATGAAAAACTAAGATCAAACACCATATTTTTTATTTCAAAGATATAAAATACAGAGAACATAGCATATACAAATATATACAGAAGAGAGTAGTTTTAGGAAGCTTTTCATGCCCATAGAAGATGGTCAAGCCCAAAAGATACCTATCACAATGAAATAACCATATATTAATTAATTACTATATAACATGGCTTAAGGGATATAAATCTAACAGGCAGTTTGTATGCACCAATGCTACCTCCGAGTATAAATAGGCCCAAAGGTAAAATTATGGTGATCAAATATGAGATTCGGCTGTCAGACTGAAATAGTCCCTTTTGCTTATACAATTATGCTCCGAAGATTACCAAAAGATACAAACCATAACAACACATATTAGGCTAAAGGAAAAATAGCCATACACATGGTATTCTTAATTCAATGTGGTGAGTTGATCAAAATTAAACAACTATTATCGAAATAGGTGTTCCAACTTCAATCTTGAGATTTAGCCAGTAACTTGTTTTTATGCTTATTCAGGCTATAGGATAATATTGGCATACTTTACCATAGATTCATTCAATCATCTCCATGGCCAGGATGTGCTGGATTTCTATTCAGCAGCAACATATATATCTCACTACTTTCATTTTGATCACTAGATTCTTAATAACTCAAAGAAATAATAGCAAATGACAAACCTTTTCTAAGTTTAATGGCAAACCTAGATGAGTTAGGCAACTTTAATGACATATTAGTTGTACTTTATCAACCAAATGGCAAGACCTATTTTTACTCAGTGATTGATGATCGCAGAAAGTAGAGTCCAAACACGCAAGTTTCAAATGCAAATAATTTGGTCTGTCAATGTTTAGAAAGCGTTCATTCCATAGTCCTGAACAGGCTAAACTCAAGATGAAACAAATAAACATAGAAGTCAGCTACTGGCAAAAAAACAAATACAAGCAGATGGGTGTCTTATTTAATTTTATGCCTGTACCATCCTGATTTCCCACGTCAATTCTCCAATTTTACAAGGTAATATCCTGAGATCCCACTTCAATATCCAAATCATTACAACGGTAAAAAGATCAAATCTGCAATCTATTAAAAAAAAAAATTGAAGATCACCAGGGTTATTCCCAAATTAGATACAGCAATCAAGATTGACAAATGTTACACCTCTCTTTATAACCCATTATATGCCAATTAGAGCCAATATAAGTCATTTTGTAACACGTCGGGGCGAAAAATTTAAAATTCAACATTTCACTGTTCATCCTGTCTTTACACTGTTCATCCGAAAATGGGCAAATTTTGATAATTCATAACTACTTCTAGAAAAATCAAAACGATGTGATTTCAATTTTCACGGGAAGCTTGCTAAAAGTTCTATGGGGAAAAAAATACTCCTTAGGTCCAATTCCATTCAAAATAATTCCAAGAAATTCATCAAGGTGCATTGTTCATTTGGTAAATTTTCAAATTTTTAGTATTTTTATCTAATTTTGGAAGGGCATAACTCTTAACACAAAACTCCAATTTTAATGGTTTACATTTGTTTTAAAGCTAAAAAATGAGATCTATAAGCCTGTAGAATTTCATGTCCAAATTCCAACAATTACTCATTATTTTATGTGCCACAAGTTTGGCCTCTTTTAGGGAAATTTTATCCCCTAATGCTACTTTCTTTAATTTATCTCCCTTTTTTTTTCTATACTCTTTTGACATTATACCATTCAATATTCCAATATTTAGGCATGTCATACAAACATAATTTACATCACATATCATTCATAATCCATTACATTCTCAACATAGAGTTCATTAATACATTACACAATATAACATAATAGCATCAATTCCATAATGCTCCTCTATCCCAAAATCATTTCCTTATCCTTGCTATCAAATGAATCATTCCCTATTTGAGGTATAATTTAACATAGGAGGAATGAGATTTCCATGAAATCTCAGTAACATTTGAATTACAATTATCATGCAAATCAAGCAAGTTATAATGTGACATGTTATTCTACCTCAAGGCATAATCAACCATATAAAATCATGCTTAATGCCATGCTAAAAAAGGAACATCAACACTTCCACAATGACATAACCCAATGCATTTGACCAAAACATAAACCAATGTTATTCAACCAATCCATACCACAACACAAATTCTTCTATCTAAACAAATAACAAATCACACTAAACAAGCAAGATTAACAATCAAATTATAATTCGAAGCTACCCTTTTAACATTTGTCCACTAGATTACTTCAAGGGACAAAGCTTCTCCTTGGTTCCTCATCACAATGCCTATCAAATCAAGCATAAATATAAGCTATATTAATCACTAAACAACTTGATTCCAACACTTTAACATTAACTTAACAATTTTCCTTTTATCTTTGCTTTTTAACAAAATGATTCCTTCCTTAGAATCAATCATCTCATGGCTCATCCCTATACAACTTTTCATGAGGAATCCAATGGTGCAATCAGATTTTTGAAATTCATACTCCTTACCCATGAAGTTCACTTGGCCGAATGGGGGGTTTTTAACTTCTAAAAATTTCATTTTTGATTTTAATGATTTTAAACACTTTCCAACAACATATTTCTACACAAAAACATGTTTTAAAGCCATTGAAATCATCAAATCAAGCAAAATCAAATTGCTTCTACATGAATAGTGCTGACCGAATTGCTTCCCCTTAAATCCCAACTTCGATTCATCCAAAAATCAATCCATACACCACTTAATCTTTCTTATTCCACTTGATTATTAAGATTTCTATCGTTCCCTAGACATCACAAGATCCAGCAGAATTTTGGCAGAATTTTTCCTAATTTTCCAAGCTAAAAACTTCAACTAACCAAGCTTGAAACTTAGGAATAGAAAGGCATAAGCATACCTTAATGTTTTTTGGTATATGTTGAATGATTCCTTGTCCAAAACACTTAGAATTTTCGGTTGAAGGGTGCTGGAAGCAAAATGGTAGAACCTGCCCTTGTTTTTCTATTTTTTCAACATTTTTTGTATTTTCAAAGGGGTATCCCTCTTCAATTGGACAAAATTGGACACCTAATAAGGTGTATGTGGCAGCCATCAAGTGTTCAAAATATTCAAATCACTCCATGTGGCTTTTCTCTAGATTCTTCCACACAAATATCCCTTAATTTTTGCATTTTTCTTTAATTAGTTGAAGCCTCCAGATTCTGCATGAAATTGGACCCTTATTAGGCTCAATGTGGGCCTCACAAATGATTTGGGCTGGTCCAAAAAGATGACCAAAAAACCAAATCACTATCTCAAACTAATTTAAAATTTTATCGATTACTATTCACTAGTAACCTTCTATAATTTTTTCAGACCTCCAAAAATTTATTTCTCTTCATGATAATTTACCTTTTAATATGGGAATATGATCTGAAAATTTTCAAAATTTTTTGCCACCTCTAAATATTTATTTTGAATTTTCTCTGATTAGGCCTCTATCGGTAGTTCTGAGGGAAAATAAATTCCCTAAAATTAATTTTTGAGCTTCCAAGGCTTAAAACTAATTTTATAAATTTGAATAAATATTTAAATAAATTTTCCATCAATCTCCTAAATGTATTGAAGCCTCCAACTAATTAAAATAATTATTTTTCTCGGATTTTTTAATATTTTTCTAAAAAACTTCCATTTACAGAAATTCCGTAATAAATCATTTTCACCGGAATTCTATCTTTTGGGCCTCAACTGAATTTTCAAAATCTTTACTCTACACTTTTTCCATTTTTCAAAGATTTTTTGGAATTTTTCTTAAAATTTTCCATTTTGTCCTTCCTAGACTGATAATTATGAAAATATCAGCCCAGACCTTATCAGAGTTTCACATAAAAAATTGTTTCATTTTTCTATCTAGTTTCTACGTTGACCGTCATCTCAATTTTTGATTCCTTACAACTAGGTAAGAATGTTTGGAATGTCACAACAAAGTGCTGAATGGTAAATTGTACCAAAGCAGACATAAGAGAATATTTTTAGCTTTATTATCTGACAAAAGAATCAAACCTCTGCAGTCTCCGCCTTAGCAGTATAATAATGGTGATGAACTGCCTTCGTCAGTGCTCTCCTAAAACCTTAAATATTCACAAAAAACAGCGTCACACTCGCAGAAAGGAATTGATGAAATGAATGAAGATAGTTATAAAAAGTGAAAAAAAGAGTGAGAAGTGAGAAGATACGAAGGTATATGAGAGAGAAAGAGCAATGGTGTGACCAACGAGGCGTGAGAAAATGTGAGGGGCTCATCATTTTTCTTGGAAAGTTTTTGGAAGACAGAGGCGAATGTAAACTTAAAGAGGGGAGAATCTGAGGAAAGAAGTATTGAGGGCGGATCGGCAAAACCAATAGTTAAACCAGATCTACTGTTTATTGCCAGCTTCTACTGTGACCTGAATGTTTGCCGTGGAAGAAGACGGGACCCTCCTGGAGTTGTCTCATTGGTTGTAATCATACTCCTTTGGTATTACTCTGATCTGAGGAGGACGAATGGAGAAGGAGGAATGGAGGCATCTACTCCTCTAGCGGTAGACAATGTGTGCGGAAGAGGTTTCATAGCCGTAAGATGTTAAAGCAATTTTTTAAATGAAGCAAAATTGGGGAAAATAAAAAGTAAGAGAGGGAATGTGTGAAATTTGTGGCGGGAAAATAAGTTGTGACTTTATAAACAGAGGGAACGGGTGAATATTGTGGAAGGATATGATTTTTTTTCACAGACATCTAGATATAAAATCTAATTAACTTTTGGCAAAAAAAAATCTAATTAAACAATTTCTTTCATAAAAAAATCAGAATTTTAATGATATAACTTCACCAGAATTCAAAATCAAATTGATTAGATAGGATTCTAATTCTTATTTCTTAACTCTTTAAATATATATATTTTATCTTTTAAAAATTATAGTGAGACCTCAAATTATATAGCATGAATATTGAGATTAATATTAATTTAAAAATTTACAAATTAATATATGATGATACTGTTATGCCCTGAAAAATGAGAATAAAAACTTCAATTAAGAATTAAATAATTATTTTATTTTATTTGCAGAGTCATTATAGATATACTCAATTTAGTATTATGAATTTTACCTTTTATGCATAATTCAAGATAATTTGATAATCTTTTTTTGAACAATGAGTATATCTTTTTCGTTTTTAGACGAGATACACACACATATATATACATAATATAACATTTATGGGGACTCAAAGGAGATGAAGATGTGAAATGAGAAGGAAGGAAAAGTGTTGTGGACTGTGGTGAAAGAAATTTTATTATTTATTTGATAATTTTTTTATTAATTAAAATTATTTTGATTTTTTAAATTAATATATAAATTACAATTATTTAACGATATTATTGGATTTAAGAAAAATAATGTGATCCACACGATGATGAACTACCACTATAATATTTTTGAAATAAGAAAGGATAATGTTATCATGAAAAAATTATAAGATATAGTAATAGTGATTTATGCATCTCCGAAACATTCGAATGAGGATTTCTATACAAAGTAAGCACCACTTGTTGTGAAAGTTTTAATTTTAATTTAGTTTTAAATCTAAAGTGATTTTGTATATCTGAATGACAAAAATAGTGTTGAGTTCAAATCTTGAGAATATAATTATATTAAATATTGTTTTGAGCAAATAATTATGTTAAATGTTGGATAGGACAATTTTGTTGTTCTTTATGATACCACCCAACTTGATCTTGATTAGTTAGCTACATTGGTTTAACCTATTTTTTTGTTCTTTGCTTCACACTCATCCAATAATCTTCTTTTATCTTTTATTTTGAAATGAAGAGGATTCAATTTTACCCCATTGATTATTACCATTATATATCTTCATTCATTATATATCCAATTGATTAGATTTAATATAAAATGAAAATCATATTTCTTCTTTTGAAATGATTTTTCATTTGTTTTTCAAATTATTTTAGGTGCAAATCATATCACAGTCTTAAATAAATAATAAGAAATCAAGTTTGAATTTGTTCCTTTGAAAGGTGGACTTCATTTTTCTTTGTTTATGATTTTATTGTTTTTATTTGTATGATACTACTTCTAATCCTTAATATAAAATTTAGTTGACTAATTTGGAAAGATTAAAAAAGTTACTAAATAAATTAGTATAGCATATGTCACTTGAGCTCTCTAAAATACTTATGTGTATCATTAGATTATATATCAATTTATAAGCAAGACAAATTACTTTGGATAAAAAATAATAAATATGAGTACTTTAAAGTAATTTATAATAATTTTCTTAATATCTCCAAATTAATCAACTGGGTTTTATATTAAGGATCAGAGGTAGTATCAATAAATATAATATTATATATATTAAAGTGAAAAAAACCTTTAATCAAATGACAATGACATTGCATTCATTTTCTTTTAAATCTCCATTGAATGTTAGCTATGATGAATCCACTTAATGATACAAAAAGAAAGGAAAACATATGCATAAACATATCAAATTCTTATCATATTTATCCATATTTTTTAATTTTAGTTGTAAGCTAAAATCTAATTTGAAGAATAAACCTATATAAATCACTATCTTATTATATAATACAAATTATTATCATATTATAATAAAAAAATAAAATTTCAAAAATTTTAAATTACTGATGGATTAGCCACGGAAAACATTCTGTTAGTAATTTTTGTTAGAAATCTGTCAGAAGTTTCATTAGAATTTTTGACAGAATTTGCCACAGATTTTCAAAGGAAATTACTGATGAAATTATTCTATGGCTAATTCCGTTGCAAAATAAAATTTTGGACGGAATTTTTCTGTTGGTAATTTCCATCGGAAGTTTCGTCGGTAAATTTACCAATCAGAACTTCTGACAGATTTCTGACAAAAATTATTGAGGGAATTTTTCGTCAGTGATTCTATCCGTAATTAAGTGTCTTTTTTTTGTAGTGAAACCTAACAGCACACATTCATTTTATAAATTGTGTGAACTCTTATCAACAACTCAAACCTTCAAAACAAACTCAGCTAAAAAAAAAAACTTCAAAACAAACATGATTACCATCACTGTTGTCAAACTCGCGAGTTGACCTTCCAAGTTTAATATTTTTACGTTTTCAGCTAACAAAATCGTGTTGACTCGTTCTTAAACTCATGATAACTGTAAACTCGGTTAAACTTACGAGTTCATTTACTGAGTTTACCGTTTTTATGTTTTTAGCTTATAAAATCGTGTCAACTCGCTCTTAAACTCGTGCTAAATTTTTGAATTTGATTATGTTTAGTGACTTTATATATGATTTTTATAGAAATTTCTTTGTTGAATTTGATAAATTATGAACATTGATAGATATAATTTCAATTATTTAAATTTAAAATATATTTAAATAAAATTGTTCTCATTTTTTATATATTAATTATTTGATTATATACTTTTAATATCAGTTTATTAATAAAAGTAAACTCTTATGAGTTCATGATTCGAGTTTACGATCCGAGTTTACATCATTATCATGAGTTTGTTTAAACTCGTGAGTTTGATAACCTTGATTACCATAATTCAAACTTTTTAATTATTTTTATTTAAAAATTATATTAACAAAAAAAACTAATCCTGAGAGATTAGCTAGCTAGCTAGTCACGATAATCTTCATTAATTTCAAAGCAATAAAGGGTAAAATAATAATGCTTAGGATTATATTGAGAATTATTGTAAAGAATCATGTCACAATCTAAACCTCACCGACCAAAGTATAAAAAGTAAGATAATGGGTCTTCATGTATGTACACAATAACTCTCACGGTTAGATAGGAACTAATACCAGAACTTGAAGGCTTTTTAATGACGCAAATAAAAGAACTGAATGATCTGATTTGAATTTCATGGTCGAAATGGTCAATTGTAGAGTTTTAACAAGTGGAAAGATATGATGATTTTTAAGGTCCTCCGTGCTGTGTGTGTGTGAAGCAATATGTATAATGAATGATATATTACTGATATAGAAAAATGAAGAAAAATAAAAACGGTGTACTGAAAGTGACGTGCCCCCTTTGCATTTTCAAGTAATTATGATGTTCTTGTACGTATGGGAAAGCTAAGATAGACTCAACTATCATCTATGGAGAATCGATCATCAATGTAAAAAGAAAAAAGTAAAAAATCCTTCACAAAAAAAGAAATAATTTCATATGAATTCATATATACATATATATATAGACTTCACTAATTAATTTATTCTAACATCTTGAGGTACAAAATTTAGACTGTTCAAATGTAAAATATCCAATTATGGCATTTGGAGCGTCTTTAGGAGTTGGGTTAATACCCTTTTTTCATAAAAATATTTTTATTTCTCTAATTTTATATAAGGTTTAGTTTAGTTTTTTAATTTCATAAAGTATTTTTTGAATCCTATAACTTTAATACTGTTAGCTCAAATAATAATTTTTTCATACTACTTGTATTATTGTTAAAAATCAAATTTAATATATTAAAATTTGTGAATTTTTTTTTGTCAATATTTAAAATTTTAAATGCGGGCATTTTTTGTTAATAAAACTAATATAATAAAACAAATCTTTGTGTGATAATTAAGAAAACAAATGTGTATTTTTACTTACAGTTTTTAGGGGCGGATTATAATTTAGTACTTTTCTTGAGAAAAGTAGTACTCCTCCGCTTCTTAATATATGATCTAATTGTTGAGTTAATTTTGATCCTAAATATAAGACCTATTTCTCACATTTATTAGTTTTTCCTAAATTATCCTTATGAATACTCCTTCAATCATAGTCAAGTAGAAGAAAGAGAGAAGATATTAAGGAAGATGATTATGGGGTTTTAGGAAAAACATGTTATATTTCTTATAATTAACTAATTTACTTAACTTTCTTACTCTAATCAAATTAGTTAAATAGGTCTTATATTAAGGACCGGAAGAGTATATACTTGACCATGATATTTGTAATTTCCATTGTTCATTAAAATGTAACCCTATAATTTCCATCACTCCTTGAAAAATGATCATATGCACACTTTTTCCCCTGTTATATTATAGACCCTTATTCATGATCTTTAAGGTAAAACTTGCTAATTTTAAACAATGCTCATATCTCTTTTATTTAAGCTTAAATAATATTCTTATTTTTTAACTTAATCAAGGGTAATTTAAAAAGTTATAAAATCTTTTTACACTAAGCTAATTTTATCTAGATTCTTTTATCGAAGCAAATGACAATCCCATATAAGAATCAGGGTAAGTATTTGATATTTTGGCCCAAAAAAAGGGAAGTATTTGATATATATTTGAGTTTATATAGAAAGTATTCCGCATCACTCCCATATGAAGATTTTAAAAGGTGTATTATTAAGTTTCTTATATTTTGACAAAAAAAAAGCTTCTTATTTGTTTAATAATGATTAGTTAGCTTGACTAACAATATTTATTTAATTATTTATTTTTAAAGCAAATGAGCAGGAGAATAGGCTGTAGTTCTTGAAGTGTCCAAGACCCTTTCAATTTTTATAGGTTGAGAATTAAAACTAAACGGTCATGACGTCATCTTGATGCAATAATATATTAAGGGGAGAACATCTTAAATTTTGAACCACACCCTTATAATAATAATTATTTAAATGACTGCAAGGATTTGCTGCCAAAAAGTAACTTCTCCCAAGCTATTTTCGTATGAATTACTTGCATAAAATAATTTTTGTAAAAAAATCTAAAGTTATTTTATTACTAACTAAATAAAATTATCTGCCAGAAAGTAACTTCTCCCGGTCATTATAACTGTTTTAACTGCAATAGAGCAACCTGACCAAATTCGCCAGTTGAATCACACCTCTATCATGGTCATTCCTAAGACTGAATACCCCTGGACCTTTACGTCACGTTTGGTACGAAGTATTAAAAATAAAGAATAAGACCTGTAATTGGGGTTAAAACAATATGTTAAAAAAATATTTAGCATGAGTGATTTCTTATCATATGGGATTAGACAATCCCATGTAAGTGGGATTGGAGAATACTATCTCCTCTCATGGTATTCCTCAATCCCACATATATGGGACTACTTAATCCCAAGTATCACATAATTACTCATGCTAGATACCTTTTAATATAGTTTTTTACTCTCAATCCAATTTGTATCCCTCATTTTTAATACTTCGTACCAAACACGACCTTAGGGATTTTCTACTCATTAGCCTCTGTATTGTTATATACAAGATCTATATCATCACCAAGGCCCTGACAAATAGATTGAAATCGATAATGCTGGAAGTGGTCTCGCCCAATCAAAACAGCTTTGTAGCTGGTCGACAAGGCACCGACAGTATCATCCTTGCACAAGAAATTTTGCATTCCCTGGGGTAGAAAAGGAAGGCAAGGGTTTAAGCCTAGAATAGGCTAAGATCGATGGAGATCCATCATGGAATGTCCACATGAACCAGAACTACCGGGATGGATGATAAACGTTATCTGGGGTTGTATATCGTGGGCATCCATGCAGCTCATGTGGAATGGGGCCAAGGCCGACTCTTTCGGTCCCATGAGAAGCATTTGGTAAAGGAGCTTTTTTATCTTGTTTGGCAGGAAGCATTGAAAATGAGAGATAAAAATTAGGATTAGGATTTAAAAAAATCCATTAAAAGAGTATTTAACAAGAGAGATTGCTTGTTATATGGGATTAAACAAGCCTATATATGTGGGATTGGAGAATACCATCTTTTTTAATGATCCCATATAATGAGTAATTACTTATGCTAAAAACTGTTTGAATGATTTTTCTCAATTACAATTATAGTGTCTATCCCTATTTTTAATATCTCGTACTAAACGGGACCTATATCTCCTTGTCTATTTGTTCTTGAGAAACGGGGCCACATGAACCAAGCAGAGGTTGATAGCAAGGTCTGGCGGCTGTTCCCGATTGAAGAAACATAGGACGCAAATATCGCACTTCTTCTCTTCACGGAAGCCAGTTTGGAACAAGCCGGGTTGATTAAAGCATACATGGATGACTTCTGTAGCATCTCGGGTCAGAAAGTCAATGCGGGCAACTATACCCGTGGCATCAAGTCATTGTTGGCTCCCCCATCATGAACCTTTGGCAAAAGGTAAGAGACTTGATGACAGAATCGGGGGGATGGAGATGTGATATTCTAAACTCCTGCTTACCTAATACAGTGTTGCATGACCTAAGCAAATATACCCCTGGGGGGCCATCGTAATGATAGTACCAAGATGGCGTTGGACAAAAACTGGAGAGTTTTCACTTTGGTCATCCCATCGTCATATGAGTACTGAGGAAAACACAATTCAGACAGGCTTGTGGAGGCGTATTTGGAAGTTACCGGTACCCCAAAGGTGTAGAATGGCACGCTGGCTTACTACGAAGGATTCATGCAATCTGCCAATGCCCCGACGCCCGGGCCCGGTGGGACGCTCTCTTAGCAAAACATGCTTTGAGTACCGCCCCAGGACTGTTGCAATTTTCTCACATTCTTGCACAGGAGGCTGAACGTTGCATGAGTAACTCTCGCTAGACACGACAAGGGCATTCCATATAGCTTCTCTTTCTCCTTGTACTTAACAACTAACCTACGAGAATAATCGACTTTGCGATCCAAGAACAGAAAGCAACAAATAAAAGGAAAGAGAAATAAAAAGCACAACGACAAAAAAGAAAACAACAACAACAACATCAAGAAAACGAAGTATAACATCAAGCAAAGACTGCCCTTCACTAATTCAGCTAAGCATAATATATAATAATTAATGAATTAAATGTCATTAGAGTTGTTTTGTTTTTTTCCAGCATTAGAGTTGTTTCTCTGTGTATCATAAGAAATCTTATAAAATAATCACATTATTCACAACTGATGAAGAAATTATTATGAAATTTTTATATGACATAATTTATTACAATTTTATTATAACTGTATTACTATCTACGCTTTTGCATGTATAGATTCCATTCAATCAAAAAATAAACAGATTGAATTATTTGCAATTATGCATTGGAGGAAAATGTGACTGTTTATGAACTTTACATGTATATTAACTTTTATAAATATAAGAAAACAAAAAAAAAGAAAAAAAAACAAGAAAAAGTATAAGCGAACTAGTCCTATCAGGTCGGTATTTAAGATGATTATATGCCAGTTTGGAATAGCTTATAAATAACTTTTCAATCATAATTACGAAATACGAGATAAATATATAAAGGAGTTTTGTCTCAACTTACGTGAAACGTGTTTATAAGTGATTTCAATCGCAATAATAAACAAGGGCTATATTTTCAGGATCTAGACCCACACTTTTAATTAAGAAGTTACAAAATCCTATTAATTAAACAAAGTGCTCAATGATGAGCTGGACAGTTACATATAATACGCACACATTTTAGTATTGTACCCAATAGGATTTGTAATCAAATCTTAAATATATGAGTAATTTTTGATGAAGGTATATGAAAGCTAGGTTTAAGTTATTAATTTAAGTTTTTATAATTTATAAAATTATACGCTTAAATTGTATACAGAGCACAACAACACCATTTAATAATTTATATATATTTATTTAAATTTATCAATATTCAATTCTTATAAGTTATGACTTTCATAATTTCAGATCTCATTATTTAAGTAAAAGCCCAACCCGACCCAAAGAAGCTAATGCATAAGCCCAAAGCCCAATTGACCAATTTTCACTTCCCCTTTCAGATTTTGAAAAAGTAAAATTTTCCCATAGGCCCCTCAATTTATTTAGTTTTTAAAATTAAAATTTTATTTTTAGTGCCAAAACTCTATCCCATTTTCCAATCTCTTTTCAGCAGCACACACACAGCCCATTTCCCACACTCTCTTCTCTTCTTCCCGCCCCACCCTCCACCTCGACCCCCTGCCCCACTCGTCGTTCCCACTCCTTCCTTCATCCTTATCCCTTTCTTGAGCTCCCCACTCTTTCCATCGTCTTCCTGCCGTCAGCAACGATTGGGAGGTTTCGAGGTCTCCATGTCATCGCCTTCCAGTCGAAGAAGATCAAATCCTAGGGTTTGCAAGGTTAGTGCAATTTCTCAAACCCAAAACCCTATCAATTTTCTTATTGTCCATCGATCATTCTGGCAAGATTCCTCATACCTTTATGGTAATGATTTTTGGAGGTGAAAATGAACAGGTTTTGGATTTCTACTTTGGATCTCAGTATGTGGCAAAACTGGAGAGACAAGCAAAATATTATTAGGTGAGAATTAGATCTTGAAACCTATCATTCCTTTGTTAATGATTTTTTTTCCTCGTTGGGGTTTAGTTGTAGAATGCATTTGTTTTTATTGCGCCCCAACATGAAAAATCCCCTATTGAATTCAGTTTCAAGTATCACTATTGGCCTCACGTCTCTCACCATTGTCAATCTCGAGGTTCTTCTTCAGTGTTGTGATATTCCCACTAAGAAAATGCAAACATGTTGCTCATTTTTTCCCTTTCCTCTTCTGTCCCCTTTTTATGTTTATATTGTTTATAATGCTTGATGTATTTTCTGGAGATATTTACAACTAAAATAGTTATTGGCACTCAATTTGCTTTAGATGTTGTTCTGTGTTGTTGGACTTTACTAGACATTCCTAATCGTTAGTTGTTGTTTTTGTTAGTAAGTTTGGCCTTCTCTTGATCTGAGAAGACTTACAAAAAGGTAATCCATTTGCATCCTCTTTTAATTGAATCCTTAGTGCACTGTGCAAAGATGTGGACATCACCTTCAAACAAATTGGTATTTCATGGTTAATAGTGAGAGGAATTCATGGTGCAGCCACAAAGGCAACAAATTAGTTTTTCTGGCTGCCTGTTGATACATCTTATCATCATCTTATTTTAATGTGTCACAGTCTGTTAATAATAAAAAATAGATAGTGATCATTATAAATGCATTTAAATGTTCATAGATGAATATTTATACCTTGTTGGAGAAGCTTCCCTTGCAACTCACACAGGGAGGCACTATCTTGTTACTCTTACATTAGTTATTTTCTTTTCTCTAAAACTATTCTAATATTGCAGCCTGCATCTCCAAGTAGCTTAAGAAGAAAAGTTTCTGCCTCCTTTGCTTAGCGTCGTAGGCCTATCGAACCAAATCGTTGTGCTACGCAGCCTGTACCCTTGAATAATCACAGTAACTTAGCTGAGTTAAAGCTTGCTTTTTTGCCCAATTTGAATCTTCGGGAATTCTATATTGCTTTGTCCTGCTTCGTATGTGTGGGTGTATGTATAGTACATTAACTTAAAACATGATGGGTTTGGATCATAGTTTTTAAAGCCGGATCGGACGGGACTAGATGGTCCAACTGCTTGGACTGTCAATCGGTCCGGGCAACAGCTATGACGGATTTCTATAAACAGGTCCGGTCCAACAGACCCGTCAGACTCGAAAAGTATTTTCCCCATAACTCCGCCGTCTGATGTCCAAATTTTGCGTACTTTATATTGTTTTCTTTGTTTTTTTTTTTTGTGCTCTACACAATGGGATATGCTTTGGGGCCTAAAAAATTGATTTTAAAGAAAACCAAAAATGAAAAGAAAGGGACTATCAAAAAACAATCTTTAAACATATTGAGTTCATGGAGGTAGAGAACAACCCAGTATGTCTAATCACAAATATAAGACAGAGAACAATCATACTGAAAGTAAAAGAGAAGATTTGCATAAATCGTTACTCAGTAATAGAAGAATGAACACAAGAGTAGTAAAAAAAACGCAAGCCACAGATAAATAGTGCTCTGATACCAATATAGGATTTTGGGCATACATGCTAAATCACCCAATGCAGTCATAGGAGGGCAAAGAAAGGCAATTCTCCTCCACAGTGATAGCAAATCAACAAAGAAGTGCCTCCATGATGAAGAACACTACTTGAGCTAGCATGTATAATTATCAGGATTTTCATTCTTGTTTCCAGATTCTAGCTTCTATTCGTTCAAGTTGCTTTTCTTGTGTGAAATTTCACTAACATTGTGTGTATAACCATAAATATAGGATTTCGGGCATACCTGGAGAGTAGATCAAATTTAGATAGCCACACAGAGGTCTGGTTACTTTAGTGAACTCAGACCTATTGTCTCATAGCAAATGCATACTGGGAGGAAGAACAAAGAGGGAAGGGAGGAGTAGTTCTCAAGCGATTTGTTATTAAGTCTTCAAAAAATGAGAAAACCACTTCCATGTACCTATCCACTTTACAATAATCGTTCCTTCCCTTTTCAATTTAAATGAAAAAGTGAAATTCATAATTGAAGACCCAAATGTCCTATTATTTATATCAGAGTCCCAATATTAATGGGTTTGCATCTAATCTACCAAGCATGGACTAGCCCATTTTTCTACAATAAACCTATAACAACACTTACATGGAAGATTTTTTTTGTGTTAGAATCGCCTTTATTAGCAAGCCTTTGGATTTGGTACTCTCTAGCCTGATGCTTTCCACATTAATATAGGAGTAGCCAAGCGGAATTACCCTATCCATTTGAGGTGTCATACATATATAAGCAAATCAATAAGAAAATACATAACAATCTAGGTTTCTCGGTGGAAATTTCGGCTTTGAAGGAGGGAGACAAAGAAGGAGAGAAAAGCGAAGCCAAAGAAGGAAGCTAGCTTTCTTACCTGTCGTCCATCCTAAGTATTAATGAAGCCAAGGAAAAAGAATGGGGCAAGAAATGAACACGGATTGTGGAGTAAAAGATTATTGGCAAACCCTCTCCCAACCTCATGCTGCGTTTGCATTCCTGTTTTCTTCGAAGTCTTTCTTCTTTCTTTTTTCTCAAAACAGCGTAGTGATGTCTTGATAAGGAAGAAAGATAAAGAATGAAATTAATAATTTTATTTAAAAAAAGAACAGAGAAGAAATGGGATCTTTGCAGGGTTCCTTGTGATTCTTTTAGGGTGAGCATTCGATTTTTTGGTTCAGTTATCACTAATAATCGAATTAACTGAATAGAACAAATTTTAAACACTAAGCTGAAACCGATTAATCAAAATAATCGAAACTAAATTAACTGAAATATTTTAGTTCGGTTAACCGATTAACTAAAGTATATAAATATGAAAGTGATTTTAAATTAATAATAATAAAACATAATTACAACCATTAATTAATAAATATTTTATCATTCAATGTGATTTATTATAATAATATTTATTAAATATAAATATATTTAAAGAGTTCACATAAACCCACATATATATTTATTATAATAATATTTATTAAATATAAATATATAATATATTTATTTTGGTTTTTCGGTTAGAACTGAAATTTTTTTCTACTAATTGAACCAAACACCGAAACCGAATTATTAAAAAAAAAAACTAAATATGTAACTAAAAACCGAAATAACCGAATCTAAAAACCAAAATTGAATTCGGTTTGGTTCAGTTTTTTGTTACGGTTCGGTTTTACTCACCCCTGTTTTTAGTAACAGTGTCAATGGGAGCTGTCTTTTGAAGGGGTGGTTTTACAACCAAATGACACAGATCTCACCAAAGTTGAAGTTAAGTCATATTAAAAATTTTAATTATTTTAAATGAGCAAAGTTTCAATGGCACGCGATTTATTATTATTTCATATAATTAATACTCTTTTTTAATAAATTATATTTTAAGAAGCTTGGAATAACATTATTGAATCTTTGGCCCAAAAAAAATAACATTATTGAATGAATTATAAAAAAAATTTGGTGGTGCCTCCTACTTTATGTATATTAAAGAAGAAGTGTCAGTTTTTGGGATCTATTTTCAATATTAGATATTTAAGGGTTAAGGTCTAATTTCACACGGGAAATTTTCCGATAGGAGTCACAAGTATTTGAAAGGTTTTTTGTATCAATATTATTCAGAAAGTGTTCAAAAAGGAGCCATGTCCAAGTATAGAAAAGCGAGTAATGTCACCCTTGACCGTTAAAAAATGCTAAGGGTTAATATTTATTTTTCTAACCACTAACATTAGTTTTTTAAACAGTAAGACGAGTGAAAGTAAACATCCGCTATTAACCTTCACAGTAATTTTATTTATTTTGAGTTTATATGTTGAGTTCTATAATTGAAAATTGGTTTTATTTTAATATATACAAGGATCCAAACAGAAGAAAAGGGGCTGAGCTTAGTTAGCACAATCCTGTAACTGAAAATTTACCAAACATGGGGGAGAATTGTATATTGAAGGACTAAATATATAAATCATTATTTTAAAAAGTCCTCAAAGTCACTACTCACATAAAAATCATTACCTACATAATTAATGGGAATGAATCTAAACTCATATTAATTGGAAAATTACATGTATACCTTTTTTTTTTGTGGATACAAAAATTACATGCAAACTAGTACTGTGGCTATAGATAACATTTAAGTGTTGGCAAAATTGACAAATACTACCTCTGATCCTTAATATAAAAACTCATTTGACTTTTATTTTAGTCCTAAATATAATATCACAATCCACTTTATCTTTTATATTTATTTATTTTTTAAAGATAATTCTTGTAATAATGCTAGTTCTAACCAATATACTTGATTAGTAAAGATATTTTAAAAAACACCACTCCTATTTATTGCAAATAACTAACTTAACTAATTTTCTTTATCTATTCAAATTAATCAATTAGCTCTTATATTAAAGATAGCAGGTAGTACATATACATGAGTAAAAGGGCCAATCACAATCAAATAATTAGCTAACTGCTTCTTTGCAATACCATATTTATGCCACTCCAGTAAAACAAGAAAATTTGCAATTAAACAAAGAAGAAGGTAAAGAAGGTAAACATTTATCATTCTCTCCACTTAAGCGTGGATATGCATATGGAAGGAATTTTCAATTCATCAATTGCAAAAGTTAAAGAAAAAGCCACACGACTAACAGGACCTGGAGGTTGAAGACAACCTCCAACCACATCATCCTGACCCGGTTTCTACAAATCAGGTTAAACGGACCCATCAGACCCGAAAAGTATTTTCCCCATAACTCCACCATCCAATGTCCAAATTTCACGTACTTTATATTGTTTTCGTTGTTTTTTGGTCCTCTACACAATAGGATAGGTTTTGGGTTTAAAAACTTGATTTTGAAGGAACCCAAAATTGAAAAGAAAGGGACTATAAAAAAAACTATCTTTAAATATATTGAGTTCATAGAGGCAGAGAACAACCCAGTATGTCTAATCATAAATATCAGACACAGAGAACAATCATATTGAAAGTAAAAGAGAGGATTTGTATAGTATATTATGAAGCAAATCTCAGAACCGTTACTTAGCAATAGAAGAATGAACACAGGAGCTGTAAAAAAAACGCAGGCCACAAATAAATAATGCTCTGATACCAATATAGGATTTTGGGCATATATGCTAAATCACCCAATGTAGTCATAGGAGGGCAAAGAAAAGCAATTCTTCTCCACAGTGATAGCAAATCAACAAAGAAGTGCCTACACGATGAAGAACGCTACTTGAGCTAGTATGTATAATTATCAGGATTTTCATTCTTTTTTTCAAATTCTAGTTTCTATTCGTTCAAGTTACTTTTCTTGTGGAGAATTTCACTAACATTATGTGTACAACTATAAATATAGGATTTCTGGCATACTTAGAGAGTGGATCAAATTCAAATAGCCATATAGAAGTTCAGTTACTTTGGTGAACTCAGACCTGTTGTCTTACAGCCAATACACACTGGGAGGAAGAACAGAGAGGGGAGGAAGGAGTAGTTCTCAGGTAGTTTGTTATTGTGTCTTCAAAAAATGAGAAAACCACTTCCATATACCTGTCCACTTTACAATAACCATTCCCTTTCCTTTTCAATTTAAACAAAAAAAATGAAATTCACAATTGAAGACCTAAATGTCCTATTATTAGTATCAGAGTCCCAATATTAATGGGGTTGGGTCCAATCTACCAAGGGTGGACTGACCTATTTTCTTACAATAAACCTATAACAACACTTATGTGGAAGATTTATTTTTTGTCAGAATCGCCTTTGTTAGCAAGCCTTTGGATTTGGTACTCTCTAGCCTGATGCTTTCCATATTAACATCAGAGCAGCCAAGCGGAATTACCCTATCCATTTGAGGTGTCTTACATATATAAGCAAATCAATAAGAAAATACATGACAATCTAGGTTTCTTAGTGGAAATTTTGGTTTTGAAGAAGGGAGACAGAGAAGGAGAGAAAAGCAAAGCCAAAGAAGGAAGCTAGCTTTCTTACCTGTCGTCCATCCTGAGTGTCAATGAAGCCAGGGAAAAAGAATGGGGCAAGAAATGAACACGGATTGTGAAGTAAAAGACAATTGGCAAACCCTCTCCCAACCTCGTGCTGCGTTTGCGTTCCTGTTTTCTTCGAAGTCTTTCTTCTTTCTTTTTTCTCAAAACGGCGTACGGATGTCTTAGTGAGGAAGAAAGATAAAGAATGAAATTAATAATTTTATTAAAAAAAAAAGAATAGAGAAGAAATGAGATCTTTGCAGGGTTCCTTGTGATTCTTTTAGGGTAAGTATTCGGTTTTTCGGTTCGGTTATCGGTGATAACCGAATAGAACAAATTTTAAACACCGAATCAAAACTGATTAATCGAACTAATCAAAACTAAATTAACTGAAATATTTCGGTTCAGTTAACCGATTAACCGAAATATATAAATATGAAAGTGATTTTAAATTAATAATAATAATAATAATAAAACACAATTACAACCATTAATTAATAAATATTTCATCATTCAATGTGATTTAATATAATAATATTTATTATAATGATATTCATTGAATATAAATATATTTAAAGCGTTCACATAAACCCACATATATATTTATTATAATAATATTTATTAAATATAAATATATAATATATTTATTTTGGTTTTTTGGTTATAACCGAAACTTTTTCTACTAATCAAACCGAACACCAAAACCGAATTATTAGAAAAATAAAAACCGAATATGTAACCAAAAACCGAAATAACCGAACTCAAAAACCGAAATTGAATTCATTTCGGTTCGGTTTTTGGTTATGGTTCAATTTTACTCACCCCTACTTTTAGTAACAGTGTCAATGGGAGCTGTCTTTTGAAGGGGGGTTTTACAACCAAATGACACAGATCTCACCAAAGTTGAAGTTAAATCATATTAAAAATTTTAATTACTTTAAATGAGAAAGTTTCAATGGCACGCGATTTATTATTATTTCATATAATTAATACTCTGTTTTAATAAAGTATATTTTAAGAAGCTTCGAATAACATTATTGAATTTTTGGCCAAAAAAAAAAGAAATAGCATTATTGAATGAATTATAGAAAAATTTTGGTGGTGCCTCCCACTTTTTGTATATTAAAGAAGTGTCAGTTTTTAGGATCTATTTTCAATATTAGATATTTAAGGGTTAAGGTCTAATTTCACACGGGAAATTTTCCGATAGGAGTTACAAGTATTTGAAAGTTTTTTTGTATCAATATTATTCAGAAAGTGTTCAAAAAGGAGCCATGTCCAAGTATAGAAAAAGGAGTAATGTCGCCCTTGACCGTTAAAAAATGCTAAGGGTTAATATTTATTTTTCTAACCACTAATATTAGTTTTTTAAACAGCCAGACATGTGAAAGTAAGCATCCGCTGTTAACCTTCACAGTAATTTTATTTATTTTGAGTTTATATGTTGAGTTCTATAATTGAAACTCTTTTTTTTATATATATATATATATATACAAGGATCCAAACAGAAGAAAAGGGGCTGAGCTTAGTTAGCACAATCCTGTAACTGAAAATTTACCAAACATGGGGGAGAATTGCATATTGAAGGACTAAATTTATAAATCATTATTTTAAAAAGTCCTTAAAGTCACTACTCACATAAAAATCATTACCTAAATAATTAATGGGAATGAATCTAAAATCATATTAATTGGAAGATTACATGTGTACTTTTTTTTGTGGATACAAAAATTACATGCAAACTGATACTGTGACTGTAGATAACATTTGAATGTTGGCAAAATTGACAAATACTACCTCTAGTCCTTAATATAAAAGCTTATTTGACTTTTATTTTGGTTCTAAATATAAGACCCTAGTCCACTTTATTTCTTATATTTATTCTTTTTTTTAAAGATAGTCCTTCTAATAATGCTAGTTCTAGTAAATATACTTGATTAGTAAGGATATTTTAAAAAACACAACTCCTATTTATTGCAAATAACTAACTTAATTATTTTTCTTTATTTACTCAAATTAATCAATTAGTTCTTATATTAAGGATATAAGATAGTACATATACATGAGTAAAAGGGCCAATGACAATCAAATGATTAGCTAACTGCTTCTTTGCAATACCATATTTAATGCCATTCCAGTAAAACAAGAAAATTTGCAATTAAACAAAGAAGAAGGTAAAGAAGGTAAACATTTATCATTCTCTCCACTTAAGCGTGGATATGCATATGGAGGGAATTTTCAATTCATCAATTGCAAAAGTTAAAGAAAAGGCCACACGACTACTTTGAAAAAGGCGAATCATTTATTAGAGGGAAGAGGTATTAGCCGAGGGTCAACGCTTTTTTGAGGAGATGAGGGGATCAGGGAAAGGTACGTGCGCCAATTCTGATAACTTTTTTTTGGGGGGGGGGGGGGTGGTGCTTGGCCAATGGAAACGATGAAACACTAACGACTTCGTGCACTCTGGGGCTTGTGACCTTATCGGAGAGGTGTTGGTTTTATACCTAGGACAGGAAAGAATCTGGAGAAGGTCTATCTTCAGGCTCCTCGGGTATGGTTAATTCTTTTGGCAGAAGACATTAAAATCATCATATGACCATGGAAAACCTAAACCTTATCATGCCGCAAAATTGAAATTAATTAATCTTGTCTGCACATTAACATGTCTTCACATTTTCTTTTTTTTTGGACTGAAACATGTCTTCATATATGATGCAACCCATTCAGCATAATCAATGAACGACTAAGATTACCCGAATGGTTCACATATTTTGTTTGCCTGCTGGTTTGGCATGCATCGAGTAGAGAGACGTGATGCTTATCATGCAACAAAATTAATAACACGCGTTTGGTCCGCATTGATCCCAGCGGTTATACACCTCTCCTCTTTCTTTCTCATCCTCTTTCTTTCTCTTTCTTTTTTAACCGTTAGACTAACATTTTAACGGTTCATATTTAAATCTTTTTAAAATTATTATTAAAATATTAAATTATAAAATAAATAAATTATAAATTATAAACTATATTAAAATTTAATTTTAATGATTTGCAAGTGTACTAAATATTTTTAAAATTTTTTATAAATAGTTTATAAAAAATTAAAATCTAAACCATTAAAATATGTTAATCTAACGGTTGAAAAAAAAAAGGAGGGGGAAAGAAGATGGGAAAGAAAGAGGAGTTTAATTAAGAAGACAAAGTTGTGATAGAGTACCATTCGTCAGTGAGAAGATATCTCCGAGGTCAACAATTCTTGTCCCAGGCAAAGGCATTATCCTGCGTGTATTCAACAAAACAAATCCCTATGGAGAGGGTTACTCACCTTAAACAAAAAAAATCTGACCTGAACCACATTGACTGTTTGACGTCTTTTGTAGTAAAGCCTGCATGGGTTGTCATTTTCCCTGCTAAGATTTGTCCTATCCTCACATGATGACAAAATATGAGGTACCTTTTGAGTTCCCAGGGGATTGCACGAATTAATATTAATAGTTTGTTCATACGCACGCTAATGGTTGCTCTTCCACGTCGGCTTATTTTTGACCCATGGCCATTCTGAAGCTCCCAATGAACTCCTCTGCGCCTAATCTTCTCATGTGACCACTTATTACATTTGGACTAAATGATGGTTCAGGCTGAGGGATAATTGATAGAATAAATTAATTGCCACATTTTCTATAACATCTTAATATTTCAAACTAATGCAATTAATATTAATAATCACATAATGCACAACACATTTATGCATCGTCCTACTTGAAGATTAACATGAACAAAAAGCAAAAAATTTAATCTCCTGTCTCCATTTGCAAGCATTCTCCTCTGTACAGCATTATGGGTTCGCTTTCTGAAGTTTACGACTCCACTGTTACTGCAAAGCATTCCTCACCGTATTGGCTATTTCTCCCGGCTAAAAAAAAAGGCATACAACTTACTATGATCTCTTACTATTTCAATATTAGTCTATGCATATTATTTTTTTTTGGGTCAAAAAGTCTATGCTTATTACTACTCGTACAAATATTTCGTCTTAATACATCTTACCTATCAACACATAATAGTCAACTATCCTAATTCTTATTATAGTCAATATATATCATTTTGGTGGCAATATGTTTGGAAAGAGGAAGCGTTTGAAGCCATAGAAAAATTCCCCGGCCCAAGCATGACCTGATATAAGACAAAATTTATATCACATTAGACAGTGAAAGAATAAATAATATTTTTGTAGTACAATGGGAGAATTACTCTTTTGGTTCTAAATATAAGACCTATTTTGTAATGTAATTTACACTACAAAAAGGGTCTTATGTTTGTGTTTGTGCAGTAATGCTTCATCTTTGACTTGTCAGCATGAAATTAAAAAAATCCCATTAACATATCTTATAGCACATTGGGCAAGAAAGAGCATGCATGAATTTCCTCTTTAGGCAATTTTGATTAAAACTCAAAAACTAAAGTGCGACAAGTTTCCTTTCAAGTGTATTGTGTGAAAAAGCACTCACATGAAATCAGAATACAAACACATTTTTGAGAGAAGTAAAATGGCAGGTAACCAATTACTTTAACATCGTGGAGCCATTATACCGAAAAAAGTTCTCCCTGAACTTGTCATATTTCGGATGCATTAACTCAATATCAATAAAGCCGTGCTATTTAATTATAAGTAACGAGCAATATAACATATTTTCTTAATCTAATTTGATATCTAATCTAAATATAATAAAAATTATAATACGTTGCATTAGTCAAAAGCAATAAATAGTGCTTCACTGTGATTTGTTCGACTTCGTCTAGTATTATATACACCTCATACTAATTTTAAACGAAAGCATGTAAAATTTGCAAGTATTAGATTAATTTTTTTCTTTTAAAAATGAGTTAGTATGGAGTTTTTTTGATTTTTCAAAATATTCATCATTTTAGAAATTTCACAGACATATTACTTATTTTTGCATTGTTTTATTATTTCTTTCTCTGGGGCCAAGAACTATATGTGCTTTCCACCAAGAAAAATTTCATGAGTTTCAGAAATAAAAATATTTAATATATATAGGAATATATTAATCAAATATGTTACATGTGACGATAATTTAAATTTTTAATAATTTATTGTTACATCCAATAATCGGATTCAAGTGATGTTAGACTCAAACAAACAAGCTCTCCTGCCGTGATTTTTTTTTTTTTGGCTTCCGTAAGATTCGAACAATCAATATTATTTAAGAAATATTGAGCTCCGAACAACTTAATCCTATTGCTATAATTTATTATTATTTAATAGTAACTTTTTATTTATATGGACTGCACAAAACGACAATAATCTCATAGCAAGATCATTTAAAAAAGATATGGACATTCTTTGAACTGAAAAGTATCAAATTATTTCAAAATAGTCACTTATACTTTTGGGAAAATTTCGTTTAAGGACCGCAGTAGATAATTAATCTCAAAGTGCCCCCAAAACTTTCTAAAACCTCACTGCAGGACCAAAGGGCCAATCTGATATTAATTCCGGAAATGAAATGACGCCACTGACCTTGGTAAATACTCATTTCCCTCTAAAAATGAGACATATTGTCTGCTGTGTAAAAGAGAGAAGAAAGATGAAAAAGGGGGAGTTGACGTCATTTCCTAAGTCTCCCATGCAGCGCACCAGTGATGAAGGGAGATAGCTGACAATCATGAGCTGAGAAAACACAATGGCAGAGCTTCACTTTTGAAGTCCGTCCTACTACTATCTGTCAAAGTTGAAGCTAGAGTTGGTGAAAGAGAGAGAAATCGCAAGTCTGCCCTATGGTGTTGCGTCTTCTCTGGAAGTGGCATCAGCTTAGTGTGGGAGGTAAGTTTTTGTTTTCAAAATTTTGATTTTGTTCATGTGATTTGGTGAGCACAGGTGCGTTGTGATGAGTGAATAAAGAAGAAATGAGTATTTTAGTGAATGGGTATGTAGGTTGGGAGTGACTTACAAATCTGACAATGTTTTTGGTTTTAAAAAATTTATGCTCATGATGTTTTAAGTTGTTAAAGATGTGGTGTTTGTGATTTTTGAAAAGTGGGTGCACATTGAGTATAATGCCCTGTTGAAAGAAGTTGGGTAGGCCGAAATGAAAAGTAAATTGGGTTGTGGGCTGGAATGGTTATTTACTAACTTTTCATGTAAATTGCCTAACTTGATAGGTTCTAGCAAACAGGAAACCGTTACACACCAGCTAAATGGATAATCCCCTAATTCCTCGTGTCAATTGCCTAATCGTCTTTTTGAGGCCATGATAGATCAGTTTCCAACAAACATGAATTTCTATAATGCACATGGTTAATTTACTTACTCTTCATGTAAATTGCCTAACTTAACATGGAGAAAACATGAAATCGTTACCTATCAGTTAAGTGGATAGTCCCCTAATTGTGCGTGTCAATTGCCTAAGTTTTCCTGTCAGGCCACTGCAGACCATATTCCCACAAACATAGTGGGTAATTTACTGACTCTTCATGTAAATTGCCTAACTTAACAGCTTCCACCAAACATGAAACCATTACACAACAACTAAGTAAATAACCCCCCTAATCCCTCTTGTCAATTGCCTAATTTCCCTTGTGAGACCACTACAGATCATATTCCAACAAATATGGTAGGTAATTTACTGATCCTTCATGTAAATTGCCTAACTTCACATATTCCAACAAATATGACGTTCTTACATGCAAGTGGTTATTCAACTAATTCTTCACGTCAATTGACTAACTATCATTGTTAACCCACTAAATGTCACATTCCAATAATAACCAGGATAAACCAAAGAAAACAAACTCATTTGCTTAATCCATACCACAACAATTGCCCCTCCCAATTCTTTTTTTAATTCCTGCAAAATGCCTACAAACACTATAGCAATACAGTTAACTACCAATACTAATTTTTTCCTTCATCGTCAATTTCATACTTAACCCCCAAACAAACTCTTAACGCTACACTCACAAGCCTTCTCTCACTAAATCAAGAGGATTTGATAAAGGGCAAAAAGGGTTACGGTCGAACACTATGTCACACATTGGTAACCATTCCTTAGTTAGAACCCAAATGTCATTACCAAACACACCTACCTTTTAGTGGGTCATTCTTCCTTAATCTACTATGAAAACAGAATCGAACATATCTACTGCATTTAATGTGGACCGCAAAGCTTACCAAAGGAAATTAGTGACTTCTTCTCACCTGCTTCTTCCTTCTTTGTCGATAGCCTTGCAGGTTTCCTCCTTTGTCCACCTCGTCTTGTTCTCCTTCTGGTTGTAGTGACTACCACCAAACCGTAGAATGAGGGTGACGCAATTTTTGGGGGCACATCCAACACTTTTGGCATATTGGAAAAGGCAAGAATCTTCCCACAGTGGTAGCACGTTTGCAAGCGGGAGACAGAAAATTTTTCACAGAGTGGTAGCACATTGGCATATCGGGAGAGGCAACAGTTTTTCCAGAGTGGTTGCACGTTCGCAGAGCAGGAGAGGGAAGAGTTTTCGCATAGTGGGATCACCTTCACATAGAGAGAGAGGGGGGGAGGACTATCTGACCATCATATTTTGGCCCTTATTTTCAAATTTCAGGGGAAGTTTACTGAGGGGCAACAACGTCATTTTATTTGTGGAATTAATATCAAATTGGCCCATTGGTCCTGCAGTGAGATTTCAGAAAGTTTTAGAGGTAGTTTGAGATTAATTGTGTGCTGTGGTCCTTAAACGATATTTTCCCTGTACTTTTTCTTGTTTTTCTTTCTTTCTTTTTTTTTCTTTTTGTTTTTTAAATTAGTCCAGCGTAGCCAGCGTTCAAAGCATATATTACCCTTTTGTCCTTACTCCTTAATGTGCGAACTAGTCCTGTCAGGTTGGTATTTAACATGATTATATTTTTGGGATCTGGACCCACACTTTTAATTAAGAAGTTACAAACTCCTATTAGTTAAACAAAGTGCTCAATGATGAGCTGGACAGTTACATAAAATACGCGCACATTTTAGTATTGCACCCAATAGGATTTGTAATCAAATCTTAAATATGAGTAATTTTTTATGAAGGTATATGAAAGCTAGGTTTAAGTTATTGATTTAAGTTTTATAATTTTTAAAATTATAAAAATTATACACTTAAACTGTATACAGAGCACAACAACACCATTTAATAATTTATATATACTTAAATTTATCAATATTCAATTCTTATAAGTTCATAACTCAGCTTTCATAATTTCATATCTCATTACTTAAGTTAAAGCCCAACCCCACCCGAAGAAGCTAATCCATAAGCCCAAAGCCCAATTGACCCCTCAATTAATTTAGTCTTTTAAAATTAAATTTTTATTTTCAGCGCCAAAACTCTATCCAGTCTCTTTTCGGCGGCTCACACACAGCCCATTTCCCACACCCTCTTCTCTTCTTCTCGCCCCACCCTCCACCTCGACCCCAAGTCCCGCCCGCTCCCACTCCTTGCTTCATCCCTGCCCCTTTCTTAAGCTCCCCACTCTTTCCGTCGTCTTCCTGCTGTCAGCAACGATTAGTTTCATACCAATTCCAGCCCCATCACGGGGATTCTGTTGGTTGCCGAGAAAATGGAGTAGAACATAAACCATAGCCTAGGCGCATTGAAAATTAGCAGCACGTGAAAAAATTAGTTTCATACCAATTGCTTGCTTCCAGTGAAGCTAGCAGCAGCAAGGGAGCTTCTCTAACGGTGGACTCTCGGCAATACATGCATTTGTTTGGTCGAAAACATGGGCCTGTTCGGTCTCCGTAGGCAAGATCCGTAAGCCCAAAATTACTACATCAATATTTATTTTTTTTCCCCAACATCAATATTTATACCAACCATATAATACTTTTGCCAAAAAAAAATGCAATATAAATTTTATTATCAATTATCACATATGAATTACAAATATTATGGCCCATAATTGATTATCCTATCTTTTTTCTGAGCAATTGCATTTTATTAAAGTAAACTAAATAGGATCCTCAAATATAATTGCCTCCAATAAAATGATATTTATTCTTTAGCTAAAAAAAAAAGTAAACTAAATATCAACATTAGAAAGGTCCAAAAAAAACCCAACAAAACCAAAAAAAAGTCAAAACTCTAGCAGTACCAACTTAGACCTAACTACACCACCATCACAAACCTTAACCGTAAATCAAAGCTACAAAACACATAAGTGACGGATGTCGCCGCGTGCCTGAAGAGTGAGGAAACCCGAGTAATGCAACAGGAGATAATGGATGGGGTTGAAGGAACCAACCTAATAATCCCATCCCATGTGAAAAAGCATGTGCAACCATAGGAGCAGATTCTCCATGACTACGCAACAGACATCGTGTAGAGAGAGCATGCGGAAAAAAGGAAAAAAAGAAAAGAACTAACGTTGTGTGCCAGTTAAGAACAAAGGAACTATTAATAGCTTGTGAATAATTTAACTTTCAAAAGATTTTACATTATATATTAAGCATATTGATATATTAGTCAGTTTAGTATAAAATAAATTTGTCTACTTGTTCTTCAAGCATCATTTTATGTAATTTGCGTTGAAATCAAACAAACTTGACCTGGTCTCACTTTAGTTCAGAATCAAGTTATGAATGGGATTAAAAAAAAAAAAATATTGGCATATTTTTCTATTATATTATATTATATTTAAAAATTAACGTAGGTGAGTAGACAAAGTTACTTTTGTATTGGGAGGAATCTACTCTTCGGCCCTCACGATGAGAGATTAGTCTTTACTGCCAGAGAGATTAGCTGTTGTTGCCGGTGAAATCACTTATTGTGCCTCACCAAAAAAATATAATAATCTTACGAAATGGCAACAAGCTCATAAAATTTCAGAATAAATGGAATTGAGCTTAAATTTACAATTTTTTGCCATGATATTTAGTAAATTTTGATTGAAATAAGATCTAATACATAGAGTTACAACGTGGAACTAAGGAGACTATTCCATCCCTCATTCATCATTCAAATTTGTTTCTTTATACAGTCCACACTTCAGGTGATGATCTAGTCCCAGCAGTATTTGGCCATGGCAATTAGTTCCCCTCAACCATCCTTTGAAGCAAAAGCAGCTTTTGATCCGTATTTGGAGAAAACGTCACTTAAAACTGCCTTCTCCTTTATCTTTAACCTGAAATCAGATTAACAGGATGAACATGATCAGTAAACATAAATATCATGTCACATGCATTCTATAATTCACAGGGGTGTTCATCACCTCTTTGCAGATCCCAAAACCTCTAACTTAGGAACCTTCTTAACTTTCTCCTTGGAAGGTGGCTTTTTCTTAGCAGCATTCGCTCGTTTAGGTTTGGCGGGTGACTTCTGCTCCAAGGACGGTGAATCAATTTCAGAGTCAATCTGTAGTTCCACACCATCATCAGCATCATCTGCATTCAGAGTTGCTGCATAGTCTTCATTCTCTTCAACCCGCTCTGTTTTGGATTTGGCATCCAATTCATCGGAGCTAGAAGCAGTCTCATCCCAAGAACTGGATGCAGAATTATCCATATTGGAATCCTCATTTGAGCTTTCTTCTATGGCTGGCACTATGAGCTGTGGTGTAGCTGCATTAGTATGATCTTGGCTTGATTCCAGACTAGCAGACACTGGAGACATTTCATTCAGAAGCTCACACTTTATCCGCTTTTGAATTTTACCAAAGCTAACAGTTTGCCCAGAGTACAGTTGCACAAACCTGTGAAGAGGACGAGGATTGGATTTTGTAAGATACAGGTGCAGCGAGAACAAATTGAGTCATTTTGAACAATAACAGTGGTGTGCAATAATTAAATGCCAGATAGATCCCCATGTAAATACAACTCTTAGTCACTCTAGCGATGTAAAATGACATGGAGAAGCTTGAATTAATTATCCAGTATAAGAGAACCATCTTTGACAAAATTCACATATTTTCAGAGAGAAGAATGCCTTTCTGGGAACATTGTAAGCAGAAGGGTCCCGAACCCTTTGTTTTGAAGAGGGTTCTAGACAAAAGCTAGATCAACACATTCAAATATTCATCTCCCAGAAATTATTGCAATGGTCTGTATGAGACATATCAAGTTGCAATATAATCAATTAAAAATAAAAATAAAAAAGAACCCTATTCAACAAAAATTCAGAAAGAGGCCGTTATCATGCTTTATTACTCCATAGGAAGATGTGATGCTGTACATCTATCAGATTTGGAAGACGGGAAAAAAATTTTACGATGCATTTTTTTCAGAAGCGTCTCTATTGAATTAATTAATCAAATTATGACGTACGAAAAGCATTTTTGAAACAATCTGTGACATGCTGCCGACTTGAAAAAAGCATGCATATGTAGTGACTTTATTGAAAAGCCCAACAACATCGAGGGGTTAGAGCACTTGGAACGAACCAGATGCAAGTCATGATTTAGAAAGGGATTGAGATTGGGGTTAGAAGTTAGAACACACCTAGCAGCATCCTCTTCGCACTTGAAATAAACAAATGCAAAGCCCTTGCAAACAGGGTCCCTGGTCTTCTTGTTACCAGAAACAGCTGGGACTATATCAACTATGCCAGGAATCCCTTGGAAAGCAAATTTAAGATCCCTATGGATGTTCCTCTTCTTTGGCAAGCTCACCAAGCGCACTTGAGCTCCACTTTTAACCTCCTGGGCTGCAAAAGTTCCATCCCATGAATATAGCACGGAGGATGTTTTAACATGTTGAGAAAATATAAACAGTAAATCTTCACAATCAACAACCTTGCAGATTAGCATTGCCCCAAGGTAAGATAGACCAAGGAGATGATGACAAAGATACAAGGAAGAAAATCCTATCGTTTCTAAAATTTGGGATGCTCTCAATCTCCACAAGACATGGCGCGATGCTCAATCAAGCATACATATCCAGCTTAAAAACTACACAAAACCACCAACTACTGCAAAATGGATACCATTTGCTTACTCAAGCAACCACTTAAAGAAGCATAATCTGAAGATAATCCCATCATAAATATCATACTGAAAGCCCCATTAGGCATAACTAGGTGAGTAAAATATCTGAGTTACGCAAGGGCAATTCAGAAGCTAACCTTTCTTCTCTTCATCTTTTTTGACGCCAGGCATGGTGGGATTGTTCTTAAGCTTATTCAGATTAGCGGCTTGTGCTTCTCTGCTCTTGCGTATTTCATCAAGCAGCTTATCCTCAATAGAAGTGTCATATTCCTTACCTACACCAAAACCCCGAGGCTTATTCTTCAGCCATTTCCTCATCTGTTCAAACGGCATAACCACTCCTTCATCGTCCACATCCTCATCCTCCTCATCACTAAAGTCCTCCAAATCATAATCACTGTCCCCACCATCCTCATCAAAATCGTCGGCCTCCGCAATGCCAACACCTCTAGCCTGTCCTCGCTTCTTCGAAGCGCACACCCGAAACCCATTACCATATACCGCATTCAGATTAACACAGAAATGCTGAAATTGTAGAGATTTGAAGCATGGCATGAAAGACGAGTCCGTTAGAGTCCTCCCAGAGAGGCAACATGACTGAGCTTTGGTCGTGAAAGCCAGAGAATAAACTGAGTTGGTTTGAGTAGCATTAAGGAGACTCATCGAATTGCAGAGTGGGGGAACCGTAGTCGCCGGAAGCATCCTTGTTTTGTATCGTTCAATTTAGCTTCCTTCGCTTCTGGCTACCACCCTCGGCCTCTTCATGAGCAGAGCCTAGCTAACCGACATTTGTTCGGGGCAAAAGGTGGAGGGGGGGGGGATTTATTTCTTTATGGTTTAATACTAATTTAAAAGGAAACCTAACATCATGGTGTCGTGGTGTAGTTGGTTATCACGTCAGTCTAACACACTGAAGGTCTCCGGTTCGAGTCCGGGCGACGCCAATGTTTTTTTATTTGATGCAACAGGGTGCTCTTTTTTGAGCTTTGTTTGGGCTTAGCCGAGTAGCCCATTAAATCAAGCCCATGTATGGTTTTTGTGGGCTTAGCCTGAGGTCCGCCTCAGATCAATTCTGGTCGCTATCCGGGTCTTGGGCTTTGCCAAAGTCACAATTCCAAACCTGCGTGCGAATTCCTTCAACCAGTTTTCGGAGATTTGGGCTTTATCCTACAGCCCATTAAAAGTGGCATCAATGTTCCAATCATGGCCTTGGTGCCCTAAATTAAGGAATATGGTAACGAACTCAGTACGATGGAAATTTAAAAAATTCCCACATTTAATTTGAGGCCTAACTCAACTTAGAACTGAATTAATAAGTGGTACTAGATATCGGATTCTGAAATCAAGAAAGAAAAAGGGATGGAAACAAAACAATAAAGAGTGGTTTTTTTTTTTGGACTGAAAACAATAAAGAGTGGTTTAAGTGATGGTGGGTCCGTTTGGATCAGCGATTGGAAAAGTAACTTATTAAAAAAGTAGCTTATAGAGAAGTGAAATTGGATAAAAGTTAAATTGGATAAGCTGAATTGTGTTTGGATTAGAGTTCAGAAAAGCTAGATTGCAAAAGTGAGATTGGTAAAAGGTTGTTTGGATTATAATTGAGTAAAAATAAGTTTGGTTGTAAAATGACCAAAATAGATATGAGTTTTAATAAATAATGAAACGTGATTAAAAAAATAATTTCACATAATACAATGAAATTAAAATAATTTAATATGAAGAAGTCATAAAAAATATTTTAAATATAAAGTGAAACATTAAAAAATAAAAGTATATTTTTAGGAGCATATTTAAAAATAAAAATATATTTCTAACTTATTCATTACTTTCAACTAATTTTAACTGATTTTTTATTATCTACAAATTAGTTATTTGAGGCTTATAATAAGAACCAAAAGAGGTAATAAATTTCTTAACTTTTTCTCTCTCCATATTTCAAAAGCTATAAGCCATAAGCTATAAGTCATAAGCTGTTAATTTTAGTTTATAGCTTATGTAGCTTTTCAGACAAAAGCCTGATTGCAAAAAAGCTGATCCAAACAGACCCAATTGTGTCAATCGAGCTTATAGAGCTTATAAAACTTATAAGTTACTTATAAGCTCAAAATAAATGGTGCCAAACCGGCACGGTAACACAATCATAGCGGTACCTCCTTGCTTTAATCAACCAGGAAATCATATAGATATTGATTTCACCCCATGTCTCAAGTACTTCCAACTTCCAAGCCCCTTTCCCTCATTTAGCTTAGCTTTACATCTGTACCAATAACATTTGCTACCTCTCTCCCTCTCTTACACACATCTTTCTATGTCCACTTATTGGTGCATGCCCTACGAAAGCTACCATTCTTCTTCTTCCTTCTCATCACTTGACAACAATGTGAACTAATTATGCCCATGGCAACCAATAACTTCAAGTCTAGTGGTACAAGTACTCTTCTACAAGTGAGAGATAGTGAGTTTGATCCCACTTATAACCTTAGACTATCGATGATAAAATTATGTCACAACAAGATGTCCCAATAACAATATAATCTGTCATGTTTGAACAAGATATTAATAGTTCGTGTGTGTATGTTTAAATTGATTGTGTTGAACAAAACAATGTAAACTCATTTCACTCTCATTTAATGTTCTGCTTCCTACCAAATAGGACTTTGATACCCACAATCCTTAACCATCTGGTCTCTTCTTGCCTATCCAGCTTGCCAGCAGCTTCTCTCTTGCTTCCTTTTTTCTTGATTTGATGCTTAACATGACACTAACAGTATTATTTAATTTACTCTATCTTGTCATCATCTTAGGGGACCTAAAAATAATTAATACAATCTTGGAGGTGTTAAAAGATTCAAAAGCATAGATGGCACACTATCCTCAAAGCATGCTGGCTTGTGGGTCATTGCTATCATTCACGTAAAATACACACACAGATATATATATATATATATATATATATATATATAAAATAAAGTTAGGTAGCGTTTTCCATCAAGTAGTGTAGACTAATTGATATATCACTCCATTCTTACTATATATAAGTCAATGGGAGAAGTTAAGAGCTCAGCAATTCTTGTGCCCGCTTGGGTTTTTTGATAGTGCTATAGTAGACAATTTCAAACAATTATTTATTTGTAATTTATATATTTATTTATTATTTTAATTTTTTATCATTCAATACATGTATAAAAACCTGTCTTGTACCTTGCTAAAATAGAAATCTATCTCCACCTATACCTAAAAAAGTTTCAGAAGTTGATAGCTTTTGAATTTCTTTTCTTGGAATCTGCTTTGTTCATCAAGCTTGGATCATCAAATTCAAATTTTAATGTTTTCTTGCAAAACAATTTTAGAAAACAAAAATGTCCAATTAGGTGGTGGCAACATGAAATTAAATAATTTGGTTAAATTGTTTAGTAATGGAGAAATTAAGGAAAAGTGTTGTGACCATGGACAAACACCGATTTGTCAGTGCGGGTAGGTCATCATATGGTGTGATGTTTTTCAAAATTTTATTCATTTTTTTTGTATTAATTATTTAATTTTCTTTCATCGCTATGCTTTGAAAATTTTTTAAGGAATGGGGTCAGTGCATTGATTTATATGAACATTAACAAAGAAAGAAAAGATTGAAGGGGACATTGACAATATCATCACCAAAACATTAATTTCTTGCATATAATAATAGTAATAATTTATGTTTCTTTTTTTAATCTTATTCTATCCTCAACATTGAAAATAAGATTTGCTTTCTTGTTTTAAATCTTTTACTAGATCCGGTGAAGGTAAGATTTTAATTTGAGCTCAAATATTCTAAACAGAGAAAGTTATGTTGAGAAGACTTGATTTATCTCGTCATTGACAATACAACACAATTTAAATTAATAGATAGTGTTAGATAGTGAATGAATCTTAAAAAAATAAAATCCTTTTTAAAGGTTGGTGCATAGTGAATCATGCATCCATGTTTGTGGCTGAATCAATAATAAATGGTAAGATACAAAATAAAAAATTTATCAATTAATTAAAATACCTACATATATATATTATTCATGCACACAAAAAATACCTATATTCTCTCTTGTTTGGATGTAAGAATGTCTTAACATTTAGAAGAAGCATGCTCCTTTAAATTTGTTTGTCATATTTTTTATATGAATTTTTTATTTCCCTTATAATTTCAAAAAAAAAAAAAGGTGATATAAATATTAAAATAGATTGCACGGTGATGTGATTCTCCTTGATAGGTAAGGGTTATAAGTGGATCAGTCCTTTCTTTTCTTTTTCATAACTCATGTATCCATCGTACTCTCTCTAGTCTTCACAAAGGGTTCGAAATGATCATAATCCCATATTTAAAAAAACTTTAAGAGAAGTGTTTAGTATATTTCAACCATATAAGATTTCAATAGACGTGCAAATTCAAAAGATTGATAAAAAAGGGTCTTTAGTGAAACCTATGAGTCTACCTAACTATGTAGCCACTTTGGAATGTGAGAAAGGCTTATATAAAACAATGAAAAGAGGCTACAAGTGTTCTTCATATCACCCCATTCAATTTAAGTGGGCAAACCCTATATCATCCTAAAGATTCTAGCTACCGTAGTCTTTAAACTTGATATTTTTTGTCTGCGTGTGTGCAACACTTCAGAATAAGACTTTTTTGTTTTTTGTTTTTTGTTTTGGTGTTATTAAGATCTCAATATATACAATGACACAAATGTTATCATTGATGTTAGTATCAAGTGAAATTGCAGTTATAATTTCAATAGACTATTTCTAGACTTCTACTCATAATGTTAGTACTTTTGTTGAAAAATTGATGTCACTAAGAGGATCACTCATGAAGGACTATAATCGGCAAGAGGCTAAATTGTCATGAAGTGAAACTGCTAGGGATGTTTGATTTGGAATATGGGTCAAGGAGCTTCACAAACGAAATAGGTTTATTAGTTCAAATAAATGGCTCTCCTATTCCCTTTAATAGGCTAGTTTTTTTGAAATAAGTCCTTCCTTTTAAACTTGTACTCACAATAATCTCAGTTGAGCATTTAGTGTTGTAATTTATTTTTGCAATATTTGACATAAGAGATTGTGTTTATCATAATTAAGCATTACAAGTGGAAATATTAAACACAAATAGTCTTTAAAAAGGGGAAAAAAGGCATTGGTCGAATATATAAAATCAACATGTGAATGACCACACAAGGTCACCCCTGAATTAATGAACTCAAACCTAACAACACAGTTCCATTTTATAAATGGTGTGAATTCTTATCAACAACTCAAATCTTCAAAACAAACATGATTACCACCATAATTCTAACCTTTTAATTATTTTTATTTAAAAATTAGATTAACCAAAAAAAAACCTAATCCTGAGAGATTAGCTAGCTAGCTAGGCCTTTCATGATAATCTCCATTAATTTCAAAGTAAAAAAGGGTAAAATAATAATGCTTAGGATTATATTGAGAATTATTGTAAAGGATGGTGTCACAATCTAAACCTCACCGACCAAAGTATAAAAAGTAAGATAATGGGTCCTATTTCATGTACATACAATTACTCTTAGGGTTAGATAGGAACTAATACCAGAATTCGAAGGCTTTTTAATTACGCAAGTAAATGAATTGAATGAGCTGATTTGAATTTCATTGTCGAAATGGTCAATTTTAGAGTTTTCTTCACTGTTGAATCTTAGTGGCATTATTTATTACAAAAAGGTGGAAAGAAGAAAACAAAACCAAACAAGAAAGGATGGGGAAAAAGAGAGAAAGAAAGATCAGAAAAATCAAAAGAAAAGTTGTGTGGTGGCTTATGATGATTTTGAGGCTCCTCCATGCTGAAGATATATATATATATATATATATATTTGTAAGGCAGTGTGTGTGTGTGTGTAATGAGTGGTACAGTGCTCTAATTGAAAAATGAAGGAAAAGAAAAACAGTGTACTGAAAATGATGTACCCACTTTGCATTTTTAAGTAATTGTTGGTATGGGGAAGCTAAGATAGACTTAACTATCATCTGTGGAGAATCTATCGTCAATGTAGAAAGAAATAAGTAAAAAATCTTCCAGCACAAAAAAAATTCATAGATGAAACATGTATAATTTTATTAATTAATTTCTTTTAATATCTTGATGTACTATGTAAATTTTTAGATTGTTCAAATTTAAATATCCATACACCCTTTTGGGATTGAGTTTAGTGTGTTTTGGAGTTGCATCAATACCTTTTTTATTCAAAAATGTATTTTTATTTCTCTAACTTTACATAAAGTTTTAGTTTAGTCTTTTAATTTTATAAAATGTCTTTTCAATGCTCTAATCTTAACGCTAATAGTCTCAAATAATAGTTTTTATCAATACTAACAAATTTTTAGTTGAAATGGTAAGCAAACTCACCTTCATAAGGAGAAAAACATAAATTTGAATCAAAGCAAAACACATAATATGCGTGATATAATAAATATAAAGAATTTAATTTGACCTAAATATTCTCCTTTAAAAAATTATAAAAAAATTTTTAACACTAAAATAAGTTTAACAAGTTTCTTTTATCAAAGCAATTAACAAGCCCATATAAGAATTAGAGAAAATATTTTATATATAATTCAAAAGTTTGATATATACGTGTGTACGCAAAGTATTCCATATCATTTCCATTAGAATATTTTAAATGGTGTATTATTAAGCTTCTTATTTGTTTAACAATGATTAGTTAGCCTGACTAACTATGTTCTATGCATTGATTGAACTGAATTTATTTAAATATTTATTTTTAAAGAAAATGCGTTTAGGGGGAGGAAGTTGGAGTAGCATATCCCTACTTCCCATCCTGAGAATACGCTGTAATGCTTGAAGTGTCCAAAACCCTTTCAATTTTTATGGGTTGAGAATTAAAACTAAAGGGTCATGACGTCATATTGATGCAATAACATATTAAGGGGGAGAAACACACCCTTATAATAATGAAAAATAATTATTTAAATGACTGCAAGGCTTGCTGCCAAAAAATGATTTCTCCCTAGCTATTTTCGTTTGAATTACTTGTGTAAAATAATTTTGTTTAAAAAAAAAGAAAATTTTACTTTTTGCTAGTGAATAAAATATAATTTTATTACTAATTAAATAAATGAATGCAGCCACCACTACTACCCTCCAATGAAGATGAAGTAGTATGATATTAAGCAAAGACTGCCCTTTACTAATTTAATTATGTATAATATAATAACTTATGCATTAAATGCCATTAGAGTTGTTTCTCCATATATTATAAGAAGTCTTATGAAATAATCATCACATTATTGCAAGTATGCATTGGAAGAAAATGTGACTATTTATGAAATTTACATGTAAATTCACTTTTATAAATATAAGAAAATCCAAATTAAAAACAAAAGGGTTAAATTATTTATCTATTTCTGAAGTTTTCTGCTTCTCAAAATTAGCGCAATAAAAAGTTTAAGACAATTCATTCATATCATTAACTCAATATTAAATGAACACGTATCATTAACATGAATAAATCAGTGTTATTTAATTATAAGTAATTAGGAGTGTAACACGATGGCAACAAAAGAAAAATAGCAGTATACTTTTTAATCTAATTTGATATGATATAAATATATAATCTAAATATAATAAAAAATTATAATAAGTTGCATTATTCAAAAGCAATAGTACATGACTCATTTGTTCGACTCCGTCTAATATAGATACACGTCATACTAAGTTTAAACAAAAGCATGTAAAATTTACAAGCATTAGAGTTTTCATGAAACTGAGCTAGTTTATAGTTTCTGCGATTTTTCAAAATATTCCTCACTTTAGAGTTTCATAGAAATATTACTTATTTTTTACTATTTCTTTGTCTACATGGGGCCAAGTTCTGTATATGTGCTTCACTAATAACAATTTCATGAAATTTCAGAAATAAAAATATTTAATATAGCAGTATAGATATATATATTAAACAAATATGTTACATATGACCATAATTTAAATTTTTAATAATTTATTGTTATATCCAATGGTATTCAAGAAATGTTAGACTTAAATAAGGGAAGCACTATTCCTATCGTGACTTTTTCCATGAGATTCGAACAATCATCAATATTATTTAAGAAATATTGAGTTTTTGTGCTATTAACCCTACCGCTATCAATTATTATTTAATAATTCTTTTATTTATATGGATTACACAAAATGACAATTATCTCATAACAAGATATCTTTTTTTTTGGACTGAAAAATCTCATAACAAGATCATTACGCATATGATGAGTCCTTATGGAACCAAGTGAAAGAAAATCCAATAAGATTATATGCAAAAGGATGATATGTCCAAGTGAAAGTCAAATTGGGGTGAAGTTTGGTTAGGAAGGAACTACCTACTAAAGTGCCTAGCAGTCAATTCCTTCCCGTCAAGAACAACGTTATTAATAAGGAAAAGACTAAGAAAATAAATTAATATATGTTTTAACATCAAATTCAATTATATGAGTTGTGTATTGAATTTAATGACTACGAGGTTGTATAAAATTTTAAATCGTAACGGCTTGTACTACTACAATAATTGACGTGGGGAATACATAATAGTCAGACTTTTAAGAGAAATTCTTACACGCTGTTTTTTTTAAAAAAATTAATTGTGTATGGCTAGAAAAAGTTGCACCCATCAAAAATGTGTTACATTATAATCCTTAAACAAATTACAAGTATTTTTGAACAATTACATTTTTAATCATGAACATTTGACTAGCTTTTTCCTTTTTTTTTTTAAAATTATTTATGACCAATAAAAGTTAGCTTAATTGGTAAAAATTTGACCTACAATTCATAAGATCATAAGTTTATGTATTTAAACTTCTCTACCAATATAAGTACTTTTTTTTTTTTTGATATAAACCATCCGGTATCCAACCGCGCCTTTTCTGGGCCCCAGCCTCTTTGGGCCAGTTGTACCCGAGCGATCGACTAGTCTGGATTCGGGCCGGGCGACAAGTAAAGCCCTCCCCGGTACCCTTTTTAACAAGTGAGGATTCGAACCCCGCCCTCAAAGAACAGAGACTCGCCTCACTTGTGGCCTAGCCAGTCACCACTAGGTCAGGAGTATTCGGGTACCAATATAAGTACTTTATTAGTAGTTAATTTGTAAGTATTTCTATAATCACCTTTTGAACCCAAAAACACACCCTGATGCCAATCAGTTTCATGATTCAGTCCACCTAAATTTTTATTTTCACCAAAAAATATTTACTTGCAAGATGAAAAATGGAATTTATCAAATTAAATTTTGTATAATTTACGATTGGACTAAGTGATTAGAGAATCATCACTTTTTAAGTTTGTTCTTAAGTTTGAATTTTATAGATAGGAAAAAAATTATGTAATTAAATTAGTTTTCTTTTTTGAAAAAATAAAAGACAAAGTATATATTTGGTCTTTTAACTTTACATAATGTTTTAATTTGGTTTCTCAATTTTAAAGAACATATATTTTCTCCTTTAATCCTAAAATTGTAAGACTTAAATGATGATTTTTTATAACAATTATAGTTATTTTAAAAATTAAATTTAATATATTAGCATTTAAGAATATTTTATTAAGATCTAGTATCTCAATGTCATCATTTTTTGTTAACAAGTTTAGAGAATGTTTTATTAAGATTGAGTATCTCAATAATTTTTTGTTAACAATTTTAGAACTAAATAATTAAAAGCATACTTTTTAAAGCTAAGGAATGAAATTGAAACTCTTTTTAGTGTTCATGAACTAAATGTACACCTTAAAAAAAATTACAATAAGGTCTCAAGAAAAAAAATAATCACAAAAAAATTGTAAAAGTTGTCATTTTCTATTCTAAAGCTTGTCATTACAGACTAATTAGGTTATTATTGGGACTTTTTAATTATTTTTTTCTTTGAAACTTCATTTTAATTCCCACTAAAAAAAACAGACAGAGAGACACAGCATTCGTTAGCTTAATAGTATTACTATATATTAAGCGGCTTTGGTTTTCTAGCTAATAATTGGGAGAAATTTACAAAAATAATTTTGAATTTTAAATTTTCAAATCAATCTTATTTATTATACAATACTTAAAAATTAAATAACAATACTTTTTTGTAGTCATTTTTTTTTGAGATTTTTATTCCTAATAATTTCATGACTATATTATTTTGCCAGCGAATTTCATGAATATATATATATATATATTGTTGGGAAAATGACCCACATGAAGCAAGAGGGAATGACATTTGAGATTTTTTTTTAAACATTTAATTACATTAAAAAATAGTATATTCTAGAAAAAAATTAAAAAGGATCCAAGTCCTAGGAAATAATTTTTTTTAGTGTAGAAAATTATCTTCATTTTTTAAATACTCATTCATAATTTTTTTAATACTCAATTTTAATTTGCTTAATATTTATTAATAGTTTTATTTAATTTATTTAACGACTCTATTGAAAATTGTAAGGTAACAAAAATAAGTATTAGAAAGGATTAAGATACATCCAGCACCCTATAGTATTTGGTGATGCATCTAACACTTTGAAGTATTTTTTCATGTACGTCCAGCATTGTAAATATTTTTTGATGCATTTAATACCCCGAAGTATTTTTTTAGGTGCATCTAACACCCTAAAATATTTTTTGATGCAACCAGTACCAAGACAACAAAAATACTTCTGGGTGCTAGATGCACATAAAAAATACTTCTAGGTGCTGAATATACCATAAAATATTTATAGTACTAGATCACTTTGAGAAAATATAGAAATGACTTGAATTTTTCTTGAATTTTCTCACAAGTTAGCTATTTGTTTATTCCAACAAATTAAATTATTCCAAGGGTTTTAAGTTATCTTGGATTTTTTAAAAAAATGTTTTTTTAATAAGAACCGGATAACTTGCTATTCAACAGATCAAAGCATTATAAGGATTAAACACTAACTTCCTTCGTCAAGATGCACCCCTTCAAGTCAAGTTGAAGATTGCTCAGGCATACAAAAATATCATTTTCAAATGTCGTATTTCGTTGAAACAAAACAGAGGTAGGTGGGGCGGGTGGTGCGTGGTGTGATACACAAGTCAAGATATGCACACACATATATTTATATCATTAATGAATGTCCTTACAAATAAAATTGCTCCTATGTTTTCTTTCCCAGCAGAGTTCCTGTGTTATAATAGTACTTTTTTGATAATTTGATTTTTATAAATAAATTATTTAATATTAATATTAATGTAAATAAAAAGAATTATGTTGAGTATTTGAAAAGCCTAACCAGGAACATCACCAATATGCACGGGAATGTTTAGATATAATGAGAAGTGTTTTTTTAAAAATATTTTTTCGTAAATCGAGATAAATTTTTTTATATATATTTTTGTATACCATAAAATCATTTCTAAAATTATAGTTTAGTTTTCATCCAAATACCCTCTTAACGTGGAAATGTAGGGGAAGCACAGTTATTAAATGAAATCGATAAAGACAATGATTTAAGTATTGATAATTCAACTGTGGTTGAATCAAAATCAACTCAATTATAATTAAAATAATATAATTAAATTTAAAATATATAAAAATATTTATAAACAATCTTGAAAAGAGTAATATTTAAATTAAAAAATATTAATTTACAAGTAAATGAAAAATTAATGTATAAATCACATATAATCCAACAAAACAACATCACTTAGGTATTGTTCGGTTCGAAGGTTTTTGAGGGGAGGAGAAGAGAGGAGAATAGGGGTGAGCAAAACCGAACCGTAACCGAAAACCGAACCGAACCGAATTCAATTTCGGTTTTTCGGTTCGGTTATTTCGGTTTTCGGTTATATATTCGGTTTTTATTTTTTAAACAATTCGGTTTCGGTGTTCGGTTCGGTTAGTAGAAAAAAATTTCGGTTATAACCGAATAACCGAAATAAATATATCATATAGTTATATTTAATAAATATTATCATAATAAATATATATGTGGGTATATATGAACTTTTTAAATATATTTATATTCAATAAATATGGTTATAATAAATATTATTATAATAATCATATTGAATCATGAAATATTTATTAATTAATAGTGTAATTGTGTTTTATTATTATTTTTAATTTAAAATCATTTTTCATATTTATATATTTGGTTAATCGGTTAACCGAACTGAAATTTTCGGTTAATTCGGTTTCGGTTAGTTCGGTTATTCGGTTTCGGTTCGGTTTTTAAATTTTACTATATTCGGTTATTCGGTTAGTTCGGTTACCTATAACCGAACTGAAAAACTGAATACTCACCCCTAGAGGAGAAATTGTGTTTGGTTCAGAAAACGGAGGGAAGGGAAGAAAAATTTTTTTGTCATTCTTCCCTCCCCTCCTTTTGCTTCCTTCCAAATTGGGATTTTTTGGAGGGGAGAGAACTATTATACTTCATCTTGACTAAATTACTCATACCATTTTTTTAATATTTCAAGTTTATCCTTTTTAGTAAAAAATTTTTTTTTCCTCTTTGCTTTTTTTTTTTACTCTTTTTTCTTTTTAACCTCTATTATTCTTTTACGGAATTTTTTTTAACTCTTCATAGGTTCTTTTTTTTCCTGCATATTTTCTTTCTCTAATTTCATCATTTCCCATGTTCTCTGCCATTAAACTCTCATATTTTTTCCTCTTATTTGATCCTTCATTTCATTCATCTCAATTTCATTTTTATACAAAATTCTGTGTATTATCTAATTAAGAATATAAGGTTGCGCACGTTATTTATGTAATTAAGGATGAAATAGTTCAAAACTTATAATATAAATTTATTTATAATGTATATAATATGTTAAGGATTATAATTTTTTTTAATTGACATTTGTTTTGATATAGGATTATTTATAATCTATTTGTTATGTCTCAGTGTATCTGGTTTTTTATATTCACAAATTAGAAAATAATAATTATGATATAAATATCATAATAAAATAAAAAAAAATTTTAAATAAAGGGTAAGGATATATTTGTCAACTTATAATTAACTCCCTCCCTTCTCCTCCTAAACCAAATAAGAAATCTCTCCCCCCTCTTCCCTTCAACCAAACAAAACTCATACCCTTTCCTCTCCTCCTCTCCCCTCTCCTTAATTCACCTCCCCCCCTTTCATTGAACCAAACAAACCCTAAAGCATAAATCTGATAAACCGTTAGCATTTTTTTTTTTACTTAAAACAACGCCATTTCAGTTTCAGGTTTAATAAGACAGGGAAAAAAAATACAATCAACTCAATTGATTTCATTCAAAACTTTTAAAGCAAACCAAAAGGAACAGGTTCATTGATCGAATTGAATTGGGTTTAATAGGAAGAGAATCCACATTCCCTGCTCCAAAGAGCAGATGAGATACCACCTTTCTTTGTTTTTGATTAATTTTTCTCTTTATTTGGATTCAGTTGTAGAGTGTTTAGCACCATAAGGTTTTTTAGTAATACCTAGTATCACAAATTAATAAATTTTTAATGCATTCAAAGTATTTTTTTCAATTAGCATTTTTCAGTAACATTTGTGAGCCTAAATTAATTATTTTTTAGTGCCCAGTAATCCCTATTAGTCCAATACCCACTAGAAATTTTTAGCCCATCTAGATGTACAAAAATTAATTGATTTAGGATAGAATATGTTACTGAAAAAAATATTTCGGCATGCTAAATACACTAAAAATTAATTAACTTAGAATATTGTATACAAGCAAAAACAGTATTTAAGATAGATGCCCTGAAAATCAATCATTTTATATTAATAAGTATTGCTAAAAACCTAACCTCGTAGATTGGATCAGATCAGCATCGCCTGGGATTAGGAAGTTTTCATTGGCACGTCACTAGCCAGGCCGCTGGGGAATAGGGATCTAACTAATAGGAGCAGTTAACGTGTAAACGTGTCGTGGGATGAAGGAGATTGATTTGATTATCATGGTCCCGCCACAAAGAAACGGATTCCGTAACCCGCTGCATTCCAAGTGCGGCGCCGTTCAACAGTCAAAGGCATCAGGGGGCAACGCCCAAAGAGCGTCTTGCTGTGTAGAAAAATTAGTTTAATTTTTAATTTCATTTTAAATATAAAATTTATTTTGAAAAAGACAATATATATTTAATACAAATAAATAATTTAATTAATTTTTTTAATATATTCAAATTAGTTAACTAATTTTTATATTAAGAATTAAAAATATTACAGAGTAATTCCTCAAGACTAAAGGATTTGGCCATTCTTTAACAAGGTAAAATTTTGAATTTTATGGATAAATTAAAAAATTATATTAAAAAAATTAACATTGAGTAGCATCTAGTGCCTTCAAATAATTTAATAAAAATCCTAAAATTTTCAAAGATAGATAAATAAATAACCGAACTGCAAATATCTATATATATAACTTTTTTTTTTGGGGGGTGTTTTGGGTGTATGAGATGGAGAGCTGCTTCCGGCTAGTTCGGTGGGAGTTGATTCCCTTCGGCCTTTGAAATTTGACCTTTGAAATTTTGAATCTGAATGGTAGGATAAAAAGTCCTTTGTCCTTTTGAACAAAAACTTGCACTTTGAATGATGCAAAGCAAAACTTACACATTCATTGAACCAAAATTTGTTACACAACTTATAAGAAATACCTATATTTAATATCTGATATCTGATTGTAATTTAAATAAGATTATTTCTAATATGAAGATACATATGCCTAGAAAAAATTTATTATATATTTTTATAGTGTCATTAAGGGCAAATAGTCTTCTACTCATACAATTCTTGCAGATTACACAATTAATTTAATGTTGAAGTTTTCCCAAAAATGTGTGTTCATATTCCCCTATCCCTTACGGAAGGCAATTAATTCTTTGTCCTCCTTCCATGTCAAATATAAGTGAGATCATTTTAATTTTCAACTTGGCACCTATTTAGTTAAGCAGTGAAAGCTCAAATAAGCCTGTTTGAATCTAAATAAGTGATTATGATGTCTATTTATTCTGTTTGGATAATTTCTATAAAATTTTAATAAATTGCTATTTCACTCTTCAACCACACTTTTAGAATAAATAGCTCTTGTCTTTGAAGAATCTAGATGAATTTTCATAACTAAATTTTTTTCAATCTATCTTCTTACATTCTTCTGAAAACCTCTCTCCAAATGGTTATACTTAATAATATTCATTAAATTTATATTTTTTCTGATAATTACATGTCCACAAGTGAGTTTAATAAATAAAGATTAAACATAGCATAATTCTTAAAGTCACTCATAAAAAAAATCTAAACAGAAATTATGATTAACCAATATCATTTATAGCTAGTGTCATTTATAAAATTTACAATCATCTAAAATCACGGTTATTTATTGCTAATCCAACCGGGTACTTAAAAATGTTGTCAAATGTGAATCAATTATCATTACTAAAAATATGGAATTATTGCAAGAGAAAAACTAATATGTAATAAAGCATCGATTTGATCTTTTTAAATACGTAATTAATGAAGATTTATGACGAATCCATATACATGTGTGTGTATCCATCCATTGTCTATAGTAATTGAGCTACTTTTTGGATTAATAACTAGCGATCACTTTAATATAAATATGGAGCAAGCTTCTTTAATTGAGTCGATTTTGATGCCAATAAATACGTGAATAAATAAAGGAATTATTAAAACACGGATCACATTAATTATAACAGTACTCCATATTAGATATGGGCATTGGGCACACATAGCTATAAGCCTATGAATCTTTATATACCCCATATAAATGATTGCTTAAAATTCAGTTAACTAATTTGATAAAATTAAAAAAAAAATAATCTTTTAATCCTTATAGTTTTTATTTATTTGTAACTCAATCTTTATATTTTGACTTGGTGCAACTCAATCCCTATAGTTTTGACTCAATTATAACTCAGTCTCTGAAATTTGACTCACTGCAACTTGGTCCCTGTGTTTTTAACTATTTTATAATTTAGCCCCTCTTTTTATTAGATATATAATTCTATTTTTCAAAAACACAAGGGCTAAATTATAAAATGGATAAAACTGTAGGAACCGAGTTGTAGTGAGTCAACCTTCAGAGACTGAGTTACAACTGAGTCAAAACTATAAGATTGAGTTGCACCGAGTCAAGGTACAGGGACTGAGTTACAAACGTGTCAAAACTACAAGAACCAAAGTTAATTTTCCCTTTTTTAAATTGTATTCCCTCCGTTCCTTATTATAAGAGACAAATAACCAAATTACGTTGATAAAAAAAACAGTTAAAATTAGTTTAGGACAATTAATGTGTAAAAAGTATAATGTTTTTTCCAATAATGCCCCTATTAATAAGGAGAAAGAGTATGAGAGAGAACAATTAAATTATTAAAAAAAAGAGAAGTGGGAGGGAGAGAGAATATGAGTTGGAGACAAAATAAATAGGGGTAAAATAGGAAATCAATACAAAAAAACAGAGGCAACTTTTAAGTGTCTCTTATATATGGGAACATACCATAAGCATCAAATGTCTCTTATAATAAGGAACGGAGGGAGTAACATTTTATATGATCTTTCTAAAATGTTTATATGCATTATTAAATTATAGAAAAATGATAAATATAATATTTTAAAATAATTTATTTAACTTTTTTAATTTTTGCAAATTAGTCAATTGGGTTTTATGTTAAGAATAACATGCATCATCATCATCATCATCTGATAAAAAAATCCATGGCATTTAATGATTCATGATGAATTTATGCCAAAATATATTTTTTATACTATTTTCTGTCTTTAATATAAAAATTAGTTTAACTTTCAATTTGGTTCAAATTCTACCTTCTTTTCTTAATATAAGACCTCATTTGAATTTTATTTTGGTCCTAATTATAAAATTTCAATTCACTTTATCTCTTATATTTATGTATTTTTTTCAATGTAGTCCCTCTAATAATGGTAGTTCTAGCCAATAAACTTGATTAACAAAGATATTTTAGAAAAGACAACATCTATTTATTATAAATAACTAACTTAACTTATTTTCTTAATTTTCTCAAATTAGTTAACTAGCTCTTATAATTAGGACCGGAGGTAGTATAAGATTCCAATTCACTTTGCCTGTTATATTTATCTATTTTTTGAAACGTAGTTTTTATAATAGTTACACATGTTAAATGTGATATCTAATGATACTTGATTAACAAAAATTATTTTTTTAAAAATAATATTTATTTATTATAAATAACTAATTTAATTAATTCTTTTAATATATTTAATTGGCTCTTGTGTTATGCTTATTCTTTTTCACCTAATTTGAGCCGCGTGGCACTACACGGAGCGGTGCCAAGGCTGTCCCACGGCTTATCAAATTTAAAATCTTCCCAACTTTTAATCCAATCTGTGTTTCTATTCTCATATCCTTTTTAGCAAAAACAAATAATTGAACACATATCCGGTAAAAAAAAATTGAACATATAGATAAAATTTAGAAAAAATTACCAATAAAGACCCCCAAATATATAGAATTGTGATTTGAAGCCCTTAATTGGAAAATAATAAATAAGGATTCGGTTTTACTTTTGCAAATATGAAATTGTTTTGAAATTTTTGAAATACATCTTAGCCAAATGACAAGTTAACTATAAAAAATAATAAGTTCACTTTAATGAATGACAATTTCCGTAGACCAAATTAGAACTTGGCTGAAAGTATGCTAAATAATGAGTTGACTATGAGAAATGACAAGTTCACTTTAGCAAATGACAATTTGAGTAGATCAAATCACAATTTGACTGAGGGGCATTTCAGACATTTCACTCATATTTTATATTTACAAAATTGGAACCCGGTTCTTATTTGCTATTTTTCAAATTTAGAGTCCCACATCATAATCTTACATATTTAAGGGGGTTTTTATTTGCATTTTTCCCTAAAAATTAGTTTAAAATAATAAATAGGTAAAAATTATAATTTTTCTAAAAATACTCTTATTTTGAAGAGGAAAGGGAGAGAAAATTAATAAATGAAACCAATAATTAACGAGTTAAAATGAAAACAACACTATTGAATATTTCAAACAGGCTAATATCATTTGTTTTTAATAAACAGGAACATGCTATAATTTTTTTTTTGAACATTAAGGAACAAAGGAAGTAATTTTTCCATATTATTTTACAAAATTTTATATTTCTTGATAAAAAAATGTTGAAATCTTCTATAGCTGACAAATAAAAAACATTTTTACCCGAAAGAAGGAAATTTTTCATATACTCAAAATATCTCTCATCATTTTACCAAAAACAGAACTCTCATCAGTTTTTTAAAAAATAAAAATAAAAATATGCAGGCAAGCACCGCGTATTTAACTGACAAGGAGCTTCAAGCTGGTTCAATACCTTCATCTGGCTCACTCATTTCACACGCTCACACACACAGTCACTCTCTCCCTCCCCCCTCCCTCCCCCTCTCCTCCTCTCCCTCCCTCACCACAAAATAGCATTCCGGCGACTCCTCCGATCTATCACTTCCTGCAACCGTTTAACCGGAACGATGGAAAGAGAATGAGGAATTACCGGTGCCGATCATCATGTCGGTTTCCTGCTCCGATCACTACTTCTGTGACTCCGACCTTCTTTGCAGCGAGGATACATCCGGAATCTTGTCCGGAGAGTCGCCGGAGTGCTCCTCCGACCTTGATTCCTCGCCATCGCCAGTAGTTCCAGAGGAGTCGATAGCCGGATTCATCGAAGAGGAGCGCAACTTCGTTCCTGGATTCGATTATTTCTCCAGAGTTCAATCTCATTCGCCCGACGCCTCCGCCAGAGAAGAATCCGTTGCATGGATTCTCAAGGTAAACAAAACTTTTTCCTTATCTGTAATCATTGGACACTGATTTTGACCGATATTACGTTTTTGCCACCGGAGCATTTTCGTTGACGGCTAATTAACTTTCCAAATGGATCACGTGAAAATGCACAACGGCGGTAACCGTTTCCTAGAAGCAGTCGAGAATCTCTAGATCTAAGCCGCCTCTGACCTCTTCCGTCTTTCACCGTTTCGCCACCGATTCCGACGAAGTTTACGGCGCACAGTGTTTTTCACGCGTATTAAATATAACTTGACGATTACTGTTTTGCAGGTGCAAGCACACTATGGTTTTCAGCCGCTGACGGCGTATCTTTCCGTCAACTATTTGGACCGGTTTTTGGATTCTCGGGAGTTTCCTGTGAGTTTTCTACTTTTGTTAAGTTCTTGGGAGTTTCATGATTAGTTATTAGTATTACCATGAGCGTGTGGAAAAATTCTATGCGTAATGATTTTGACTTTTCAGCCCAAATGATCCATAGGCATGGTGCGTTGCTATGGTAAACTTTATTTAATTAAAAAATAAACTTTTTACGGGCTGAAAATTAAATGCACTGAAAAATCTAACTTTAATTAATTAATTAATTGATGTTATATACATAATATTAAAAATTTTGTATAGATTTTAACCTAAAATAAAAATAACTAAAAATGAATGTAATATATTATAAATAATTTTTTTAATAAAATTTTTAAACTCAAAAATTGTTTATACTCATAAATTTATTTTGGTGGGGCACGCAAATATCTAATGCTTTTTAGGGTCTCATTGGCTACGTACAAATGTAAGTCATACATGCTAATTATTACGCCAAAGATGTTCGAGCCTTTTCCTCTTGGATCTTTTGGTTAACGTCCTTTCTTCTTTATAATAAAGGTTCGCTAATTGACCAAAGGAAAAAAAAAAAAAAAGATAAACAAAGAATTACTATTCCATTAGCCTCTCAAATACTTGAATCAATAAATGTTAATAATTAATCGTAGTCATCATAACTCAAGTTATTTACTAATAAACATTTAAAAGTTATATGTAACCAGTAACCGATATATACTAGTACGGTATAGCGGTGTACTTTAACATTCACAGTAGAATATCTCACCCAAAATAATTATATACTGATTATCATTGTTACTCTTTTCATTTACTTTCTGTTTGAATCGTGTTTTCAGCAATCGGATGGGTGGCCGATGCAACTTTTATCTGTTGCTTGTTTGTCATTAGCTGCAAAAATGGAGGAACCTTTAGTTCCGCCCCTTTTGGATCTACAGGTAGAAGGTGCCAAATATATATTTGAGCCAAGAACAATTCGTCGGATGGAACTACTTGTTCTGAGTGTTCTGGATTGGAGGCTAAGATCAATCACGCCATTCAGTTTCATAGATTTCTTTGCTTGCAAACTGGATCCAACGGGAACTTTCACTGGGTTACTCATTTCTCGGGCTACAGAAATAATCTTATCTAATATCCAAGGTACATAAAGTACAAGTAATACTTCTCATATTACGTTTTGAGTTGTGTATACATTCATCTTTAATTGCCTTTTCTTTTGTACACTTTTTGTCCAGAGGCTAGCTTTCTTGCCTATCGGCCATCATGTATTGCTGTCGCGGCCATACTTTGCTCAGCTAATGAAATTCCTAACTGGTCTCTTGTTAAGCCTGAGCATGCTCAGTCATGGTGCCAGGGACTGATAAAAGTAAGTATGTAACTATACGGAGTGATCTTTTTTTGGTTAAAATATCTTCTTCCTGCTTGTGATTCAAGGAAAGATGCCGAAGTACATGTGTATCTGATGGGTGCAGGAGAAAATCATAGGTTGCTACCAGTTGATCCAAGAACTTGTGGTTGACAATAATCGGAGGAAGCTGCCTAAAGTCTTACCACAGTTGCGAGTAACGATCCAACCCAGAGTGAGTTCAACCCAGAGTGAGTTCAAGTATTTTATCTTCGTCTTGTCTTCGTCTTCGTCTTCTTCCTCCTCCTCCTCTTCGTCGTCGCCTAGTAAAAGGAGGAAATTAAATAACTGCTTGTGGACAAAGGAAATGCCCAGTGAATATGGCGAAAAAGGAGGGGTAAAAAAATAATGGTGGTCCATATTGCCTAGAAACCTCAGCATTTTTTCAGAGGGTTTTGATATTAAAAATTGACTGAAGTGATGGTGTAGATTATAGTATATATACATATGTTGTATGTATCAGAGTTTGGTGAGTTTGGGAAAGTTTTGTTATTACTTTTCTTTTTGGTGGGTACGGCCAGTCATTAATGGCTTTGCAGATTCCCAAGGG
>NW_021634656.1:0-27705 GCF_004799145.2 Neltuma alba
CAGCGACAACATAATTGTCACCGCCAATTACCCATCGCCGCTAAAAAAGTTTAATTATTTTAATATGTTAATTATACAAATTTTGTTTAGTTATATTCCTAATAAATGTGATCATAAGGTTTAATAAAAATAAAGTAATTAACAGACAATATATTAAATAATAAGATTTATAACCATCAAAGTGTTTTTATGTCTTTAATAAAAATAAAATTATTCAATTAAAAGATACATTATATAATGTAAAAAGAAAAATTACGTAAAGAGACCAAGACTAGGGACGCTAGAAGTAGGAATATCTGCAAGAGCATTTAATTGCATATTTTGCATTGAAGCAGTGAATTGGGCTTGTATCTCTGCTCCATCAATTGCTCCATCCTTTGTTCAAGTTGTGTGTGCTCTGCTGCACGTTCTGCTTCCATCTTCTTCGTGGCAATATCTAATCAGTTTCACGAGGTATGAGTGTCTTAGTTGGCCCAGCAAAACAGCTTCTGTCTACAATTTGATTTTTGACAGATAATATTCATATCTTCATTTTTAAAGAAGCAACACAATATAGATATATTATTGTCTCATTTCTAAGCATGTTGAATACATCTACCTTTCATACATACTCTATCCTTCACTACTTTCCCCATCCGTAACATCCTTATTTTTATCTAGTATTTAATTAAATTTATAAATAAATATATTTTAGTATTAAGTTAATTAAAAAAAAGTTAGATATAGGCAAATAATTATTATTATTATTTTAATAATGTTTTTGTGTGTAAGTGTGTGTGTGGATGATATTCTAGAAAATTATACTATGGTATAGAAGTTTCACATCGAATACTCTTTAAAGTTAAGGAGTTTGAGGAGCTTATATTTAAGAGATAGTAAGTGGAGCTTAAAGTGAGTAAATAATTTTCGCATATATCTGATGTAGTCTTAGAAAAGTGCTAGTTTTGATTTTATTAACCGTTGGATCGGATTGAAATTTGGTCAGCCCATTTGGGACATCCAAATCATTAATTTCAACGGTTGGATCATCATTTTAATCTCCGAGTTACAAGTTATGAGGTACATTTTTAACTTATATCTTTTAGATTTAGTAGATAGAGTCCTGAATAGTAAATTAGCATTTTAAAGTTCATTCACCGTTAGATTGAGCTATAATTTGGAGGATAGTATCATGATAGATAGGAAATTAAATTCAACGGCTAGATTAAGTGTTTAACATCTGTAGTGAGAATAACTTAGTTCGTACTAAGTCCATTTGTCTAAGTCCTTCAAAGGTGGAATATAAGTTATAAATTTACAGTTTGTCTATTTACATTATGAATTTGATTATTCTAATAATATAATCTAATAATTAAAGGATATTTAAGTAAGGAAAATTTAGGAATCGAGTCTAATCATATATATATGTTCTCATTCCAAACCTTATAGAAATGTCTTTTAGACTAGAATTCTGAGTAAAAATTAAAGCTCTTAGAGGAGGAGTTAGAGCTAGAATTTGTGAGTAGCCTACTCGAATACTATAGAGATAATATTTTAATTTTTTTTGTAGATATAAACTCTATTGTGGCATTTTTTAGGTTGGACTTTGGTTGTAGTTGACTGTTAACTAGGAGACTAGGTAACTAAATTTTTATCTGTTGCATGCTCTAGTCTGAAGTTGGTGAGCGGCTTTATAACTAATTCTATAAAAGCATATTACGTTTTGTATGAACTTTCTTGTGGGATACTATTTTAAAAAAGATTAACATAGTGTGTATTGCAAGAAATTGGTAATCATGATTATGATGTATTATTATGAAATTCCGTTGATTATGTGTATAAATGTGTCATTTTGAACCATGTACATCTATTTTGGGTGGGAAAAGGAGATAATTGGAGTTATTGAGATTCATATACTTGTCACGTGGTATTAGCCTCTATACGGAGTTCTATAGTTGGCTGCTATTATTGTCCCACTAGTTCTTCGAGGGACTGTGACACCTCACTAGTTCTTCAAGCGGGGACCCATGGTCCACCGAGTGCTCTGTGGTCTTTGGCCGATCCACATCATTCATGTGGTAAGCTTGTCAAAGTTGCCAATCAAATGGAAAGAACTTAGCCCATGGGTCCAGTCGGCGAAAATAAGGAGGATATAAGGATGGATTTGGGTTCAGGAATTACATATGACATGGAATATTCATTGATATTTATACCTTTTAAATAAATGACAAGTATGTTATCTCTTTTGAAATGTATCAATTGCATGAGATTGGTGGAAATATTTGTCTTATATGATTATTGTGAGTTTAAATGTTAAATAAATGTTTATCAACTATTATTAACTCTGTGTATTCTACCTGCACCTCGGTAGCCCATGCTAGGGTGTGTGATAGGTAAGGAGTTAGTTACTAAGACGTTGTCTCACTCCCGTTGCTTTACCATTTTCAGGAAACAATACGTTAGCGGGACCTTGAGGGAAGACTCCTGAAGCTCAATAGCTATAGCTGACAGTATAGAGCTTTTGGACCTTATTTTATGCAATCTTTTCGTATATTGCCATGCATCAGGACTGCATTCATTTGGAACTTATTTTATCTTCTTATATTTTTATGTCATTTGACTTAGTGAACGTATTATACCTTCTATTTTTCGTTTATTTTGTCTGAACATTCGACTAGAGTGCTGGTAGTGGGCCCGAGGCCCTTAGATTGCATGTGATTGAATTATTGTGGATACACGATGTGATAATGACAATTTTTGCAAGTTTAGCTGTTGCTAGTATTGACTAATATAGTTAAATCTAAACTGCTATTATGATTTATCATTCAGAGGCGTATTGTTTTATAACCATGTTTGCCATGATTACAAATATAGGTTATTCTTTTTTTAACCATAATAGCCTTAATTAAGGTCAAATGCTTTTCTATCATGGTTAGCCCCTTAGTGATATGATTGCTCTTAAATAACCATGATAGGGTATGTTTACTAGTTTTAGTCCTTTTTATCATGGTTATTTCTAGTTAGTAAGTGGTGATGTTACACCACCATTCAAATTTACATACTTTCTCATGCATGCCTTCGCCTCATTTCTCTCCCATGCACAATGATTATTTATTCCGTCTCTCAAACATTTAATTATAGTATATATTTGTTTTATACACACTTCAGACTTTCTTCCTCTCCCTTTCTCTCTCCGTTTCTCACTCAAACACCACATTATCTTTTTTTTAGTCTCTCTCTAATACAATAATACATAAAAAATAATAATTATCAAAGTTACTTAATTACACAAATAAAAGATTATAATATAAACTTTTTACAAAAAAATCAAAAATGATAAAGAAATGTAAAAAATCTTTCAGCGGCGACTAGGAAGTCCAGTTTTTTTGTAGTGATATAAGGGCCAAACTTTTTCGTAACTTTCAAATTCTGGAAATTTTTTTTCTCACAATCAATTGATGAAAATAATAGGAAAAATTACTCTACGTTCCAAAGAAAAAATATATTATTACCAAAAAAGTCATATAACAAGTGAAGAACAAGTTACACAGTACGCATAAAATAACAACAGAAAAGATCTTTTTTTGGTAATTATACTCTATTTTTAGACCTCACAGTGATTTTTCTCAAAATATTATTGTATCAAGAGTTCTCTCACATTTATTTACACATCTCACAGGAGAAAAAGATGAGAGAAAGCTTCTCTCGGAAAAGGTCAATAGAAAATTTCTCTTAAATAATAAATTCCAAAGAAAATCTTAAATCTTCTTCTTTTGGTTTCTTCCACATATATTCTTTCTCTCAAAAGAAAAAGAAACAAAATGATCATTTCCCTCCAATTTTCCTGATAGAAACGCTCTCTGAAAAAATGAGGGAAATTAATTTAACTGAAAAGTTTGTTACCTGTAAATGAAGCTTCTGATATTACATTTCTCTCCCTTGTCTGGGGTTAGAAAATAGAAGAAAAAAACTCGCTTAGATAGAAACAACATTCAAATAAACCAAAAATGTAATATCAAATTCAGTCTAATGCACAATATTCCATTACTAACACAATTTTTACCTCTTTTTTTTTTTTTTCACTTGACTAACACAACTCACTGTTGTTCCCAAAATAAAAATAATAACAACACAGTATATTAGGCTGGGCGTGCCATTATTGACTATATGCTGTTGATCTATTTTGGGCGCCAGAATGGAAGGAAGCTAAAAAGGAAAAATGACACAAAAATACTTTTCAAATATGCAAATCTCATAGTTAGAGATATTTTGGCTGATGGAAACAAATTTCAGGAGGGGTGTACGAAATCTTTAACGAGGTTGAAGAGTGGGCCAGCTTTGCTTAGCTCAAGGAGATCCATTCCATGATGGCCTGCCCCAACGTGGTCCACCACTTTCACTCCTCTACTTCGCATTATATTTACCAACTCCACCTGTCTGTCAATCACTGGATCACCATCACATGCCGCTAATATCACCTCCCATCCCAACCGTCCGATTTCATCAAATCGCGTCCTCAAATCATGCATCTCCGTCGGATTGCAATACTCGTGATCTCTGTCCGCACCTGGCGGCAGAGCGAGCTCCCACATCAGATCATTCGCGCTAAGCGGCAGAGTCGGGTTATTGGCTAGCCTCACCTCTGACTCAGTCCTCTGGGACCCACCAAAATATGGATGGTGCAATATCAACCCTTTGATCTTCAAGGGTCCAAATTCATCAACGGCTGCTGCTACATTTAATCCTACGTGGTAAGCCATGTTGCCCCCGGCGCTAGTGCCCATGAGGTAGCAGCTAGAGACGTCGGAAAATTCACGTATCCATTTCTCATCGGTGGCTTTCAACCAATGTAAAGCCTCCACGGCATCGTCGTAGGCCGCCGGAAGCCGGGCTTCAGGAGCAAGACGGTACTCAACGGAGACGATAACGGCAGAGAGTTTGGTAGCCATTTCGGAACAGAAGTCATGGTTTATAGAGGAAGAAGCACTGAGTAATACAAATCCACCGCCGTGAAAGTACACGATTACCGGTAATTTGGAAGAAGAAGAAGAAGAGGTTAGTTTGTGAGGGAGGTATAGTCGGAGGAAGGTGGCGTTGTTGGGGTTAAGAGGAAGGTCTTTGGAAAGAACGCGAGATGGAGTGTCGGCATCCGGCGTGGCTACGATGGTCGGAAAAGAGGCGAGACGGGTGATGGAGCCGTCTGGGTTTCTGGTAATCTGAAGATACTGGTAAGGATCAATGGGACACAAAACTTGCTCTTGAAGCTGCTGAGACATACTTGTGGGTCTTCTAAGAGTTCGGTGATGGAGAAGAACAGGGAAGCGGGAAAATTGAAAGATTGGAATTGATGTTTATGGTCAGGCACTTGCTAGAAACTTTAATCATAAGGACCCATTTATGCTCCGAAGGAAAGGTCCCTGAAAGCGACTTATTTACGCGTGGAAGGAAAGGATTTCAGAAGAAAGCTAAGGGGTGTTTGGTTTCCGCACCTTCACGTAAAGTGAGATGAAATCTGTAAAAATTACTTTTAAAATTATGATTTAATTTTTATCAAAACATGATACTTACTTCTTTGAACACTTTTTGACCTCTACTTCTTTGAATGCTCCAGTTCGTCTTAAAAGTGGAGGAGGAAGAGGAGTTTATTTTGCCTTGTACAACCCAATCTATTCTTTCTTCTAAATTTTTTATAACTTGTTTTGCATTTATTAAGGAGTCAGTAATAACAGCACACATTTTTTATAAATAATTTTTTTAATTAAGAAAAAATAACAAAAAGGGAAGGTAAAGTTTACTAAATTTTAAATCAAGTTTGTTTTCTACACTCTGATAGGTATTAGCTAAACTTAACTTGAAAATAAATATATTTTTATATATGAATTCCTTAGTTGAGATTATGTAATTTCTAGGTTTTTTTGGTCATTTTTTCTTTAGTTAATTTTTAAATATTTATAAATTAGTTATTTAAATTTTACATTTAGTACTAAAAAATATTAAATTATTTACAAGTCAGCAACTTGCGGATCTCTCTCCATAGGTTATTTACAAATTACTACAAATTAATGTTTGCCTATCTCATGTAAATAGAGAAAAAGTGATATTTTGGTTTGATAATTGCGAGAGAAAAAATAATGAAATGTCTTAGTTGGATATCATTCGTAGAGCAAACCTGGGAAAAAGATAGCACGCCAGAGAGGAAGTTATTAAAAATTCAAAGTTCAGTCGGGGTATTAAATTAATATTTAATAATTAATTAGAATAAAATAGTCTAACATGTAATTTATGGGGTTTAATATTTAAATGCATAGATATATAGAAACTACCAAAAAAAAAAGTCAACATTTACACATCCCTAAATAATCGTGTGCGTACGCATATAAATATATATATATATAGAGAGAGAGAGAGAGAGAAATGACACAAAAGTCGGATACGAAGACTTTGTACAATATGGTTACAAAGACAAGTAAATAATGGAATTTTGGTAATAAGATATTATGGTTAGTTAAGTTAAATAATTTGTCGTTGAGTTTGAAATTTTCAGTTCTTACTACCTTGTATATGGTGAGCAGTGATTTTTAATTTTAAAAGTGAAAAAAATTGCTCCTACGTATGGCCTTGGCCAAGCCAAACCAAATCCAACGGATTTTCCTAAGTTATTTATCACGAAATTAAGGTAAGTTTCTACATTATTAATACTTGAATTATGATTATTAAACTTTAAGTATATGACTCTTATATTATGAGCACTACTAAAAAAAATCCATTTTCCTCCGCTTTGAAAGCCTTTTTTTGTTTGTTTAAAAAGGAACGTAGACAAAAGAAACGTAGATAGAAGTTATATATTTGTTTGTTTCTAATAAACGAATATGCAAGGCACATATTCGTCTATTCTAATGGACGAATATGTAAGGCACATATTTGTCTGTTCTAGCAGACGAATATGCAAGCACATATTTGTCTGTTCTGACCAAAACAGGCGAATATAGTATCTTTTTTTTAAAAAAAAAAGTGAAATTATTTATATTGTCAGTTTTTACTATAACATATAATTTTAAAGCGTATGAAGCAAAACCAAAATAAAGTAACAATGACAACAATTCAGCAAAACCAAGTCATGTTATACTTTCCATACAAATCACAATTTTAAGGGTCAAAGCAAATGACAACAATAACATCTAAATTAGCTTAGTTAAGGGAAAAAAAAATAAACACCTTAACTCCGTCATATAACACAAGAAAGTTTAAAACTAGAAAATCTAATCACATCCTAACCTATTTAAATAGATACTTTAACTTTTAGGATCTCATACCTTTCTAAAATTTAACATGGAAATTAAATATTGAGGATACTTAATTAACTATCATATTCCAACAAAATTTCTCTCCTGGATGTTTTCACAAACACTTTATGTGCATTAATATTTAAACAAGTTTAATAAGCTTTTAATCTTAATATACTTTCTCAATCACTATCATTGCTTTCCAAAAGCTATTATTCACCAACAATCAATTTAAATAGAAAATTTTCACCACCAAAATACCCAAACAATCACTTTCAACACCTATATAATAGTCTCACACAACCAAAACATTCAACACCAAATTAAACCACATAACTTATCTTGCTTCTTACAAAGTAAAAGTCATGGACAAAGAAGGAGATAGTGTTGTCAAGGACACGAGAAGAAAGGAGGAGCTATCCACCATCAAAAAGAGAAGCTAGCCATGGAGTTCATTGTGTTGTTGAGATGTTGCATCGCCAAGAAAGAGAAAAGAAGAGGAGCTATCGTCGACCAAGAAGGAGAAGATAAAAGAATGCTAGTTGTCGCATGAAAAGAGAGGAAGAGGAAGAAGAGGAAGCTTGTGGCAAAGGAGAAGAGGAGAAAAAGAGAAGCTGCTGCTAGGGTTCGCTCTGATCTGATGAACAAATGGTGCTGTGTTCTAAAAATTCAAATTTAAAGTAAAAAATTTTCATCTGTTACCTAACAAACAAGTATATATCTGCATATTCATCTGTTAAGGCATAATAGAAGAATATATGTTACATATTCATCTGTTCTGTCATAACAGATGAGTATAGTGACTTTTTTTTCTCTGTTTTAAAAAAACATATGAAAATTGACATCTTTTATAGTAGTGGAGGTTTCACACAAAGAATAACTCAATATGTGACGTTATAAGACAAAAAGAAGAGGAAATGGAAAAAGGTAAGTAAGAATAATTAATGAAAGACATTGATCATGAGTTGTAATATACAAAATAAACATAGTTTTAAATAATATATTAAAGAAAACTTGATATGAAATGTAAGCTAACTTAATTAAAAGAAATCTGTTATAAACCCTATATAATTGGTTAGGACCTTATAGTCCAAACGATATCATAGAGGGTTTTTGTTCTTTTGGTTTTTAACCATCTTGAAAGTGCGAACTGGCGAGTTTATATTTTAACGTAAGATAATATAAAACATGTCATCAACAAATAAAACACAAACGTAAATATTCCGTGATTGGATAAGAATCTACTCATTATTATATTCTTTTTCAAATTGGACTTCTAAAATGTTCACCGAAAAATGTGACCTTCAACGTAAAAAAAAAAAAACTTGCTCCTCCGCTGGTCTTTATATAAGACCTATTTAAGTAATTTGATTAGATTAAAGAAGTTAGACAAGTTAGTTAATTATAAGAAATATGACATCTTTTTCCTAAAATACTATAATCATCTTTCTTAATATCCTCCCTCAATGTCCTACTTGATTATGGTGGAGGGAGTATCAAAAGGGATGATTTAGGAAAAACTGATAAATGTAATAAATATGTCTTATAATTAGGACTAAGATCAACTCAATAATTAGATTTTATATTAAGGAGCAGAGGAGTATTATTTATAGTCATTTTGAAAGTCAAAGATAATAGTCTATAAGAAATTCAAAGATGACGATGTTAAATTTAATCATACCTTTATCTTGACCAACTTTAATTAATTATTAAGAGAAATAATTATATAGAGGGAACAGATAAGTAGTTGAAATTTAAATTGAATATTTAAAATTTCAACTACAAAATAAATATGAGGTGCTTATCACTGACGAATAATAATCTCGAATTTAATACAAGATTATCAAACTCATGAGTTAAAACAAAGTTGTGATAGTAGTATAAACTTGAATTGTGAGTTGGAATTATAAACTCATAAAAATTTATCTTTATCAATAAATAACTATCGAATGTATATAATTAAATAATTTTAAAAATAATGATAATAATAATTTGACTTCAATATATATTTCAAATCTAAACTTTTTGGCCTGTTTTGGTCCTTTAGATATAGGGGTGTTTGGTTTATATAAGAAGCCCTTTTCAAAACTCTTCTAACATTTTAATTTCGTGTATCATAAAATCAATTTTAAAACTATGATTTGATTTCCACCCAAACACACAGTCCCATAAAATCAAATTTAAAATTACGGTTTAGTTTCTACCCAAACACATAGGGCTTGTTTGGCATAATGATAAAAATTACTTGTAAACATATTTTACGTATGCCGAGATAAAACCTCTTTTACATACTTACTTCGTATTCTATAGATCACGATTGAAAAGTTATTTATAAACTATTCCAAACAAACCCATAATCTCCTAAATTCAAATTTAAAACTAGGATTTTTTTCCATCCAAACACATTGTCTTTTTCTTGACTCTTGGCTATCCAACCAGTACGCAAAAAGTCAGCTTGTTTGACATGTTCAGCGTGGTAAAATATCAAGGAGTAGTTAACGGGGTGCTGACGACTTCGACAAGTTTGCCACTATGACAAATTTAAAAGCAAGTTAACATTCTTATGCTAACGGTTTAAATCTTAATTCGTGAGAAATTAATTCTTTTCATTAAACCTAACCTGTTGGTAAATATTACCTTCGTTCCTTAGTATAAGATCTTATTTAATTTTTATTTTGGTCCAAATATAAAATTCCAATTTACTTTGTCTCTCATATTATTTATCTATTTTTTTTCAAGGTAGTTCTTATAATGATGATACTTCTGGCAAATACACTTGGTTAGTAAGGATTTTAGGAAAGAAAACACCTATTTATTACAAATAATTAACTTAACTAGTTTTTTTAATCTACTTAATAAGTTAACTAACTCTTATATGAAAGACCGGAGGTAGTATGTGAAATTTCATTTATTAAATAGTCAAACAAAATCATACTCCACAAACAAACTCCAAAAGAAAAAATTAAATTTATTCAGTGAAGTCTCATACACAACATGTCCTGATTAACAATTTTTTTCCTTTTTTGCCCACTTGACAAACTAACACAATTTATTAGTGCATGCCATCGTTAACAATATTTTTTGTGTTGTAGGTATGGTCACAAGAATTGAAGGGGGAAAAACAAAAGTAAAATTTGCTCTCTTTTATTCCTTTTTTTATCCAAGTAAAAGTAAAATTTACTGGATGATATTTTTTTTAGCCAAAAGGTCAATTTTATTAATATCAGAAAAAATAATACACACCAATAGCCGAAGTGAAGTAAAAACTCAAAAAAAATCCTATTAAAATTTACTGGATGATTGAAAATCTCCGCAGGAGGGGCATACGAAGCCTCTCATGAGGTTAAAGAGTGGGCCAGCTCTGCTTAGATCTACGAGATCCATTCCATGATGGCCTTCCCCAACGTGTTCCACCGTCTTGATTCCTCTGCTTCGCAACATCTTCACCAACTCCATCTGTCGATCAACCATTGGGTCTCCATCGCACGCTGCTAATAATATCTCCCATCCCAATCGTCCAATTTCGTCAAACCGAGTTCTCCAATCATGAGTCACCGTTGGATTGCAATACTCGTGATCTCTGTCCGCACCCTCGGGCAGTGCGAGCTCCCACATTAGATCACTCCCACTGAGCGGCAGAGTCGGGTTGATGGCCAGCCTTACCTCTGATTCAGTCCTCTGGGACCCACTGAAAAATGGATGGTGCAATATCACCCCTTTGATCTTCATAGGTCCAAACTCATCAACGGCTGCTGCTAAACGTAGTCCGACATGATAAGCCATGTTGCCACCCGCACTAGTGCCCACGAGGTAGCATCTAGAGACGTCGGAAAATTCACGTATCCATTTCTCGTCGGTGGCTTTCAACCACCGCAACGCTTCCACGGCGTCGTCATAGGCAGCCGGAAGCCGGGCTTCCGGAGCAAGGCGGTACTGGACAGAGACTACGACGGCAGGGATTTGGTTTGCCATTTCGGAACAGAAGTCATGGTTTATAGAGGAAGAAGCACTAAGCAAAACAAAGCCACCTCCATGGAAGTACACAATTAGAGGCAAATTGGAGGAGGAGGGGGAAGAAGAGGAAGAAGATATTGCTCTGCGAGGGATGAATATTCGGAGGAAGGTTGCGTGGTTAGGATTAAGAAGAATGTCTTTGGAGAGAACGGGTGACGGAGAGTCAGCGTCTGGTGTGGCTACGGTGGTCGGAAAAGACATGATACGGTTGACGGAACCATCAGGGTTCCTTCTAATGTAAGGAGACTCATAAGGATCAACGGCGCCGGACAAGACTGGTTGTTGAGGTTTCTGAGACATGTTTGGTTGTTCAGAGATCGTCGGAATGTAAGGATTGGAATCAATGTGTTGTGATCAGAGCCGCTTGTTACTTAGAGTAGCTCTATCTAAAGGTATGATTCATGATGCTTCGAAGGAAAGGTCCATGAAAAGGACAGCGAGAAAAATGTGACCAATATAAATATATATTTAATGAAACTTAGAGGAGACAGCACGTCTCTATTGTTAGAAAATAGAACATGACCAAGGACAACTATGCAAATGGAGCAAGTACACACATGTTTGCCTCTATTAATTAATTTCTTCTGTTTCTCTTTGTTTCTGCTCTCTCTCTCTCTCTAGCTTTTCATACCCATCTGATCGATGAATTGTGCTGTTTTTCAGCGACTTGCTTTACGTACGGATTTGAGTGACTTTTAATTAATTTCTGGGCTTCCCATGGTGTGTTTAACCTCTAATAACTTGTTTGTTTGCCAAAGGACCCCAAGAGACATTCCGAAGCATAGCCTCAAAACAAACAAGCACTTGGACCATCACATACGATCTGTCCCATAACCATATGCTATATCATTTATAGTCTACAAACAAATTTTTATAATTAGAACGGAAGGCAGTATACAACCAAACGTAACACCAATAAAACCAAGCATGAGCAACTTTTGAAAATGAGCAAATATTCATGAGGTAGTTTTTTCTTGTAAAATCTAAAATGTCATGAAGTTCTTTGGATGCTTTAATTGGTTCCCTTTCTAAGCACTCAAAGTGCCCGCATCTCACTTTAGATGGAAAAATAAGATGGCTAGTTTTGCAAATTAAGCTAGCGTAAGGCGTCAAAACACATCATTTTGGCCTAATTAAAACCTTTATGGAAAATAATTAATACGCGGAGCAGCCCCATTCAACTTTCTTAAGTTCAAACTTAGGTTAAAATATAAATTTAGTTCTTCAACATTCTACCATGTTTTGATTTAGTTCTTTAATTTTGAAAAGTATGTTTTTAATTCTTTAATCTTAAATCTTTTTTTTTTGTGAATATTGAGATCTTTAATGATGATAAAATATTCTCAAATACTAACATATTAAGTTTAATTTTTGAAAACAACTATAATTGTTATAAAAAAATTATTATTTAAGACTAATAATTTTGGACTTAAAGAACTACAAATATACATTTTAAAGTTATGAGATTAAACTAAAATATTATATAAAATTAAAGAACCAAATGTATACTTTTATCTCATACTTATGTAGACAGCGTTATATATGTGTGTGTCAACGCAACTTCCCTTAATGGTCTAATAGTTGAGTTATGGTGGAACTGATATCAAATTAGCATGGAAATATGGGTGGCCTTCTCAAAGAAAGACCCGTAAGAGAAGACAAAGAATAAATGAAAACGCAAGATTACTTACGAACGACTTCAACTCAATGATTGATTTTTTTTTTTAAAAAAAAAAAGACTCAATAGTAGCTTACTTATAATATATGAACTCTGATTCTCAAATTAAGGTCTTGTTGATTAATTTTAAAAAATTTAAAAATTACTTAGTTATAGCATATATTATATTATATGATCTCTTTAAAATGCTTATATATATCATTAGATTATATTATAAGAGAGCAAATTAGTTTGAAGAAAAATGATAATTATAACAATTTAAATAATTTATTTAACTTTCTTAATCTCTCCAAATTATTCAATTAGGTCTTACTTATATTAAGACCAGAAGTACTGTGTAAATATATATAGTTTATTTATGTGTATTAATATTAATTAGCTTAAATATTTGACAATACGATTCTTTATTAATTATTACTATGGCCGTCTTCTCCGGAAGGTTGGTTCAGAAGAAAATCTCGACGCCTGATAAATTGATATATTGATTTTGCATGTCACTGAGGCCTGGCCCAAAAGTACAAGGCCCAAATGACGTCATCATTATGTTACATTTGGAAAGCATGGGTAAATCATGAGGCCTGGCCCAAAAATAGAAGCAGAATGGCCTCACATTATTCAATGAATTAGATTTAAAGGCATTTTATCTTAATTAACAATATCTCACCAATACCAACAGGAGTTGGGTCTAGCAGAAGGGGTTAGTCTCCCACAACGTGATGAATCAAAGTTCGAATCCTTGCTGGGAGAGGTACCCACATTTAGTGCCCGACAATGTCTCGAATAGGATTGCCTCTAATAAGAGGATACTTATGTTTTAGCCAAAAAAAAATCTCACCAATAAGCTGTTGATTGACGTGATAAGCGGCTTCACTCCTATAAGTAGGAGAACACAATTTTAAATACCAGAAAGAACACTTATTGAAAAAAATAAAAACTCTGCGCGCTCTAAACATTTAATCAAATAAAAAAATGAACAACCTCTCACATAGGATGGGTCTTTTATAAGTAATAATGTCGGGATATGTCTCAGAGGAAGGCGGACAAGAAGCTTTAAATGGAGGCTGCAAATGAAAAGGCCATTTTTGCAGAGAGAGTGCGTTCTCATGAGGTGAGAATATCTTTAAGCCAAATTAATGCTAACTCCTGTCCGAATTATAAGAACTAGTTAGAGATTCAATTTGATTTTAAATATAAGACCCTAATCTATTTTGTTTTTTATATTTATTTATTTTTTCATAAACATTCCTCATGATAATTGCACGGGTTAAAAAGTTTTCATCCTAAAATACATGACTAACAAGAGTATTTTAGAAAAAACACACTACAAAAAAATAGTGTTTTGCAGTGGTTCCAAATATCCGCTTTTAAATTATACATTTGTAGTGGTTATGCAAAAACTACTACTTCTATGCAACAGTTTGACCGCAAGGACAACATTAGTAGGGGTTTTTATGCATTAGTACTGGTTTTTTTAGAACCGCAACATTATTATGACGCGCAAGCTTCACACCACATGACAGGAATAGTTGTTGCAAAATTTTGCAGCGGTTCAAGAGAAGAGAAACGCTACTAAAAAATAGTTGACACACGTTTGCAACAATTCTAAGTAAACCGCTGCAAATTTCAAAAAATATTTGTAGCAATGTTGTCAAAACCATTGCAAATGTAATTCATTTACAATGGTTTTCTCAAAACCACTGCAAATGCAAAAAGCATTTGCAGCGGTTTTGTCAAGAACTACTACAATAAAAACTGCTGCAAATGTGGCATTGAGTTAATCAAAATATTTTTTAATAAAATATTATATTTGCAGTAATTTTATTAAAAAATTGCTGCAAATGATTTTTGCAACAATTTTTTGAACTACTACCCAAACTGCTACTAATATCATGTACTTATTATAAATACTCCCTTTCCTACTTCCCAGTTGTTCTTTTCCTTTCTCATTCTTCTTCCCCATCTTTCCTCTCCTCATTCCTTCCTCTCTGGTGCTCCATTGGTTTACTGGAGATTAAAAAAAAAAAAGTTTATTATTTAATTTTATTTCTTGTTTATATTTATTATGATACTTATATATTCTTTTATTTTTTTCATCTCTATTGTGGATTCTTACCACAAGACAAATATTCATCCTTCTATCTTCTGAAAATTTATTACTCAATTATAGATATATATATTTAAAAATTATTTCTCGCATATTTAATAATTTTTTATGAAAAACATATTTAAATAAATAAATCATAATATGGAATTACATATATAAGTAACAAAATAGATAAATAAAATAATAATTTGACAATAATTTTTTTTAAAAAAAAATGTGCGTTTGCAGTTGTTTTGGGAACTGCTGCAAACATTGAAGTAGAACCACTGCAAATGTCAAATTTTCATATTTTTGGTGAATTTTGGCGACAAGAACCATTGCATATTCGAAAAACAACCGTTGCAAATTAAGCACTTCACCGTCACCTCTAACTGAAATTTGTAACGGTTTGTGGACATGCGTTTATAGCGGTTTCTGGCAACTGCTACAAAATTTTGCAACGGGTTTGACTACATTTGCAGCAGTTTTTTATAACCACTACAAAGTGCTTTTGCCACTCCCATTTTACTAGTGGTTTTAAAAATTGCTACAAACGCATTTGTAGGAGTTTTAAAAACCGCTGCAAACACACAAAAATAACCGTTGCAAAACACTTTTTTTTTGGTGACAGTACCAATATATTATAAATAATTTACTTAACTAATCTTATTAATATTTACAAATTAGTTACCTTGTTCTTATATTAAGTACCGAAGGTAGTATGTCTATGTTGTTCACGTATTTGTTGTTGAGGGAGGCTAACTGAAATATCATTCTTTTAACCCCTTAGAGTACGTGTTTGAAAGTGTTACAATTCAAGCGATTTACGAAACAAACCCATAGATTGAAAATTTACATTAGATTCTCGGGTTACTGTTCATCAGTTAACTTTCAGATTTTTAGTCCATTTTTAAAAAATCATAACTAATTTTATAAAAATTATATTGAGGTGATCCAAAATTCTACTCAAAGCTCTTTCACTTCTCTACAGGAAAAAAATATAAAATTGGACTTATCCTTACCCAGTTAGCACAATTTATTCATTAAACTTTATTATTTATTTGATCAAAAATGTATTTTCCAGCTTCTCTGCCCTAATTTTGATCCAGCATAACTCTTATCACACACATCCCTTTTAAGTGATCTATCACTTGTTTTAAAGCTCAAGATGTGTACTTTAACCATACCAACTTTTGTGGGCAGAATCATTCATTTACCTCACTTATACTTTACCACTATTTGTTGCTCAATTAAGAATAGTTTATCCCCTTAACTTACACTAACAGCTCATGATTAAATCTTACCATGCATAATACCATTCCATTCATGCATTAACCATTCCTATACCTTGTTATAGCCAATTACACAAGTCATTATCATTATTTAACACCACATACCATCAGTGACACATTTACAACATATATGGGTATACAAAGTATACAACATAATATAATATATTTCTTAAATTCTTTCCTCTCTTTCTTGCTCCACTTCTTGAATTCTTCCAATCTCTTGCACCTATTATGATTGGTTAAGAGAGGGTGAGATTCAGGAAAATCTCAGTAGCAAACAATAACCACCCAAACATACATGGCACGCTTGGCATTCATAACAAGTTTGCAACTTAACATTTCTATATCATAGTGACATGTTTGGAAATCATCATGCATTAACCATAAAACGCATAGGCCTATGACATATTTCAAACATATTCACAATCACAATGCATGAGTTTATAAAACCATATAAACACAGAACATGTTATAAATGCAAGCAAATACCAAGCACATAAAAGTAGGATAAAGTTGCTACCTTGTGTCTTTAAACTTTCTCTTGCTCCCTTTGCTACCAACCATTAAGGTTGCTTGTTCAACCTTTTCCAATCATCTCCCTCAATGTCTCATGACCCTAAATACATCAACACATCATCTCCATTCATTCATTAGAGCCACGATAATCAACAACATCAACACTTTGTTTTCTTGAACTATATTAACTTCTAATTTTTGAGCTTGATTTTCAACTTTTCTAAAATTAATTCCACAAGCTATTCCCACACAATTTTGCATATAGAATCTATTTCCAAGCTCAAAATAATCAAAATCAAACTCTTTCCCCATGAGCCAGCCTTGACCAAATAGTATGCTTTTAAGGTCTAAAATTTCTATTTTCAATTTTAATGCTTCCAAACTTGTTTTCTCACCTTTACCCGACACAATTTTTCATTTTAAACACATTGGAAGCATTAAAATCATCAAAATCACATCCTAGGCACAAGAACCAGGTCTGGCGGAAACATTTTCTCAAGTTACACAATCATGAAATTCAGTCAATTTCAGTATAAAACCACTTGATTCATATTCATTTCAAGGCTTTGAACATTATTCTAACATCAATTTCATCTTCCCCTACTCTTAAGAATTTCGTGCAGCACCTCCCCTAAGGGTTTCAAGCTCCCAAAAATCATTAAAATCCATAACCAAACTTAACAACAACAAAGGTAGTGAAAACTACATCAAAAACCATGAACATATCTTATTTTAGAGCTTGATCTTGCATTGGACCACTTGGCCTTTCTTTCTCCCTCTTCTTTCTCTCTTTGGAAACCATTTCATCAGAGCTTCCCCAAGGTTTCTTCTAGGTTGGACGAAAATGAGGAAGGGGAGTGGGTATTTATAGAAAACAAGATTGAATTTGAGCCGTTGATCTTAAAAATATGTGGCTTGATCTGGACCGTCCATTTTCTCTTTTAATCTTATGGTGACAAGTGTCCTATGACATCATGCTTACATTATCAAGCCACATGCCTTTAATCCAACCGTAGATGTGTCTTACATCCGATCGTACACATCTCTTGCATCCAACCGTACATGTAATACCTTTTTTCCCATATAACCATACACTTGTCTCTTCCATATTCCTTTGTCATTTTAGCATTAAAATAGGAAGAAAATTAATATAAAATTTGTGCAAAATACAACCCTTAGGCGTTCCTTCACCTATCTTGCCATTCTGCACCATATAGAGTACTTTTTTGGATTCTGACTTTTTTGGGACTATTGGGACACGTTATGGCACCATTTTCTCACCTCCAATAAATCCACATAGCATTATATAACATGCCCAAAGAGAGAGTGATGCTCTTCCCTTATTCTTCCATTAAAATAATTAAAAATTAATAATATTTATTTCGGAGTGATCTTGACTGAATTCTTTCTACCAATCTACAACTCCGAGAATTTATCTCCGAGTACCAATACTATTTATTCATCATGGGAAATTCCTCTCATTTTTCTTAAGTCAAAAGTCAACCTCTAGACATTTGACTATGACTTTCCCCGGATAGTATGTAAATAGGTTTAAATTCCATTAATGCCAACATCTTCGCTTTTTGGGGACGGAATTATTTTTAAAACCTGTGATAATTCCTCAAGTATTTTCTCCCATTTTCTTCCAATTATATGAGGCCTCCCTATACTTTAAATAATTCATTTTTAATAATATTCAAAATCAGTCAAAACCCTGAGAATTCCACAAATTCCTTCTAGGGGCACTTTTGTCATTTTAGCCTCATACAGGCCTCTGAACCTTATTCCTATTTTTTTGAAATTTTTATAAAGTGTTCAAGCCTTAACCCACAATTTGTCATTTTCTGGGATTTTCAGGCATAATTTCTATTTTTGCCCTTACAGCCCAAAACTTTGTAAAATTATGATTTTACCCTTGGTTTGGCTTAACCTCAAAATTCACCTTATTGAGGCCTCCAACATAATTATTGGCCTACATTCATTTCTATTTCTCATTTTTGGGCCTTAGGATTTCAGTAGAGTCTAACTTTCTCTTTTCTTAGTCCCAAAAAACTTTCCTTTTGCTATTTAGTCTCTGGGAATCTCTCTGTCCTTTCAAAGAACCTCTAGGACCTCTGTCAAAAAAGGTTTAGTAGTCTACCCATTTTAGGCTAATTGTGGTATTTTTAGGTCCAAAATTTAGGATGTGACACTAACTCTATATTATTTTTAATTTTTAATATGGAAGAACTGCCTATGCATGATTCATGTATGCAAATAAAAAAATAAAAAACAATAATAATAATAATAATAATAATAATAATAATAATAATAAAGAAGTAACGTTTGGGTAACGTAAAGTTGATATTGTAGAAGCAAGAGGAAGATTAAAGATTCCATTCGAATCGTTTCTTTTTTAATTGAGAAAAAAGTTTCCATAATTTCTATCTCAAGTTTATTAAGATCAAGACATGCTTTTGAGCTTAAGAAATATTTATAAAAGAACTTACACATCACCAATAACAAAGTTTTTGTATTAGTAATGGGTTAATTTTATATGAATTATGACTCAAATATGCACTAATTAGAACAGTTTTTGTTGGCATGCTTAATTTGAGGGAGATTATTCTATGTTGCTGGCAAGAATTAATACTCTTTGTCCAAACCCCAAAACCAAAAAGTTATGCGGGTAGCAAATCTTATCTACTTTTGCTTTTATTTCACTGAAATGTTTAAATAAAAACAACTATTATATAGCTAGTATCTTAATTGAGTCCTATTTAAAAATCTTCAAGTCTAAACAACAAAGGCAAATCTCTCAATGTTTGAAGTTCAAATATGGCTAACTAACAAGTGGTTGGTTAAGATGGTAGTGGTTTCACTCCATAAAAAAGAGAACACAAATTTAAATACTAAAAAACATACTTGTTAGAGGGGGTGCAAATCCTTCAGTACACTCGAGTCTCGACTTAATTAGTTGGTCCCTTCAGTACGCTCAAATCTCAACTTGATCAGTTGGTTGTGCGGATAAAAAAACCGGGATAGAAAAGCTCAACGTCTAAATATATATTGTGATGGATACCAATAGTTTAACCAAAAATGAAAGTTCAAACATACATAAAGTCCTTGTTACTTTTGGAATCCTAACTTTTCAATTATAATTTATGAAATATGAGGTAAGCATGTAAGAAGAGTTTTGTTTCGATTTATATGAAACATGCTTATAAATAGTTATGAATGTGATTCCAAAAAGGCCATCAAATGACTTATAAGCAAATTTTCAATTGTGATTTATGGAATACATAGTAACTATATTAGATAAGTTTTGTTTCGACTTATATGAAATATACTTATAAGTGCTTTTGAATGTGATTTCAAATTAACACGCCAGAAATGTTTTAAAAATTAAGGTTATATGGATTGGTGGTTGACACTTCTGTGCAATTTTTTTGTGTGTGGCTAAAATCGTTTTGTCAATTCCTCACTACTATCTTATTAATGGCGAAAAATAGAATCGTTATCTTCCTTGTAATTATTATAATTATTACGAACATGCTAACGCTTTCTATAAGACAGAAATGGAGTTTAAAGTAACAACAAATGAGACTTATTAACTAAATTAAAATTACATCGAAGGGGAGATATGTAGTGAGGGTAGATTTTACCCCAAAAAAAAAAAACAAAAGAAAGTTGAAAAAGGGGTGTTACTTAGGGCATGGCAAGTGATGATTGTAGGGCTCGGAAGCTTCCAAGGAGGGCGCAAAAAAAAAAAAAAAAGAAGCAAATCTATTGAATAAAGAGATAGTGGAAATACCCATCACCATATATATGTAAGGCTTGAGCATGGTCGAGGTTTCTTTTGGGCATTTGATACCATAATGGAGACACAGATTACCCCACAAAAGCTTTGCTCTCTACTGCTTCATCACAATCCTGCTGATTCCTACGCATTCTCATTTTCTCAAAGCTTTTTTCATGGAAAACGCTATATATATTTCTTGGACCACGTTAGCTGTATGGCAAACCATTTGAGGCATTCATCAGAAAGCAAAGTTATGGCATCGGATGGCTTTAATAAATATATATGTGTAGTTGCTAGCAGTCTCGAAAGCTACTGAAGAGAATGTGAGGAGGAAAATAATGGGATATACATATATACACACACACACACGCACTAAGGGATGAGAGTATATAGTTTGACATATCAGAAGATATTCGAAGAAAAGTGAAAGTGGGATCCAGTTGATGAAAAAGCATACAAGAAAAGGGAAAGCAATCGATATTGGTGAGCTAGCTCTCTCCCTCTCTCTATGTGATTAAAAAAAGAGATAGAGATTGTGATCTATATAATGACCAAGAAGATCTTTCAATCATACATGCATCCCCACAGTGGGTTGTTTTTTTCCTTAGTCTCTAGAAAGTGAAAAGTAGAAAGTGAGGAGCTTATCACACTACTTTTACATATAGCATTTTCTTCTTTTCTTCTTTTTTTTTCCTTTCCGTTGTCACTTATTTGTCAAACACAGGTAGATATCAGACCATTAATATTTCTTGTTGTGTCTTTATTAATGAATAAGAATCATTGCTTATATTCCAAAGCTCATATGTACATAGTACTACATAATTTGTTCGAAATGTCCATCAATATTATTTAGAAGGGAAATTAATTCTTTAATCTTTATAGTTTTATTTTTTTATTAATCATATTTTCGTTGTTTTTTCTTTTTGTTAGATCCTTACAATTTTCTCAAACATATGCATTATTCTCTATACTCATGTAATCTGTTAATTATGACTTGTATGGATGTTGGCACCATGACATATAGTTATCATAGAATACAAAATAAAATATGGGTTTCTAAAAAATAAAAAATTACTACATCAGGTTCTAAATATAAGAGCTAAACAAAAAATTTACTTTGATCCTAAATATAAAATGTCAATCATTTTGCCTTCTAAATTTATAATTTGTTTACTCAAAATATCCTTATTGATCACATATATTAAGGGCCTCTCAATTAATAGATAGTTTATAAAGCACATGATTAAATAGAGTAGTTTGAAAAAATCAAGAAATTAATGTTTATTATAAATAACTAATTTATTTATTTGTTTAATCTTAGCATCTTCTACATTAAGAATCAAAGGTAATATTATGCTCATAAACGTCTTCTTGCATCTATATACAATTTATAATATGGCAGATATGAAGTAAAACCATGTCATCAATTATGAACTCTGTTTCTCTTACAAACTACCAAGTTATAAATATAAGGACCAATAGCTATAACTGGAAAAATGAAAAGTACTCAAATAAAAAAAATAAAAACTTAATCAAAAATTAGATGAAACTATAAATTCCTGCGTATCTTAATTTTTCCAATTTAGAATTTAATTCTTTGACTTCCCATGGAACTAAATTAAGAAGAATTGCAGAAGCTTTTAGGACAGCCTATATACCAAGAGGATCTTCAGCCTTTTGGATTATTCCCCATTAATAAAGCCGTGAAGTTGTTAACATACTCTCAATAGAAAACCTATATATGCCTAATGTGGCATACCACACTACTCTACTGGGAGTACAAATTTGAAGTTTGACCATTAGTCAATAACCCTTAGAAACAAAATACTTATAATTCATACAGTATTTAATCATGCATACAAAAGTTAGGGCATGACAATATGAAGAACTGATAATTCTAATGTAAGTCTCCTTTCGAGGATGTTATTCATCTAAAGATATAGCCACAATTTATCAATAATATGTGTGTATACCCACAAGTCCCAGGTGGCTTTTTAAATAAATTTGTATATACAATATTAACTAACTATATTTTTTTTTTGCCAGACTAAAGTCAATCAACATGTTCTCAGTTAATTACTCCTTATCTTATAATTAAAATCAAAAATAAAATGTTATAGTGTTAAGCACGGGTAACGTATTGAAGATCTGCATTTCAAGTATTGCGGTATTTAACTAATATATAGTGTACGCCATTGCACTTGATACCATATTTATCTTACTTTAATAAATGTAATGATTGTACAATAGCATGCCAAATGCTTGCTAAATTTTAATCTTGTAATTAACAACCAATCATAAAGTATGAGTTCTTACGATCATTTCAGTAAGACTGCTCACCTTCTCAACATTTTCTGTTTTCTAATTTGTAAGCCAAACAACTCTTTTAATTCTGTGCACGATGAGATAACTTATTTGTATAGTCATTAATAATTCAGATTAATCGTATTAAACAAGTAACAACGCACTCATACCTGATGATGCAGGCTTCATTACTAAAAACTCTTTCTTCTAGCCAAAAAAAAAAATTTCTCTTCCTTTCCTCTCCCTTTTTTTTCTTTTTGCCTTTTGTTCGAATACTAACGCTATAGAGAGAGAGAGAGAGAGAGCGAGCGAGAAAAAGGAGCAAAGAATACAGGCGGGGGAGCAAAGAAGAGGGCGCGAGGGTGTGTGGAAGCATAAAGAAGATATTTAATTGAAGATTCACCCAACTTAATTAATTGAAAGAACAGAATCAATCATGTAACAAAACAATGCCACAACATCATCTTCACTTTCAAGACGTACCAATGCAAAACTGAAAAAACTGTTCCTTGATTTGATTGGAAGAGAAAACCTGTGTCACACCAGACAATCCACAGTAGCCGCCATTTCTTCCTCCAACGACAATCTCCTTTTTGATCCCCTCACTTTTTAAAATCATCCGAATCCAAAATCACCAAATGCAAAGAATATTAATCTCCCCACTTCCACTTTGATTCCGAATCTCCCACCCCAATATGCCATTTACGCGACATCCGTTAAACAATGAAGTATTTAATATATCGTTTTCAATCACATCAACCCTCCACCGGCGGCACCTGACAGCGACGACTGCAACTGCAACAGGTGGTGGTAGCAGTCCGCCGCCGTCGGTCTCTGCTCGGCGTTTTGTTCCATGCACCGATTCTGAAGTTCTCTCAGCATCTTAGGCACGCCGGACAGCCCGCTTGTCTTTATCAGATACCCCACTCCCCACACGTCCACCTTCACTGTGTGCAACCCCCTCCCCATCTCCGGCGCATGTCTCCCACGCGCCGCCTCCCCACCCGCCACCATGTAAGGATACAGCTGCGGTGCTCCCACCGCCTCGTCGAACCCACACACGAACCACTCGTTCTCTCTATCACACCTCCTCATCACCTTGTCCCAACCCAAGTCTCTATGCATAAACGACAAGTCGTGTAACGCGACCAAAGCCTTTGTCACGTACTTGAGAGCCTCCACTAGCTGTTCGCAATTCTCAGGCTTCATCTTGCACCCTCTTGGTTTAAACACCAAGCTCAGGTCTTTCTCGCACGACCTGAATATGAACTCAGCATGTGGGATTCGATGGTCCAAGATCTCGTAAATTTCTTTCACCGCAACCCATTTTCTCTTACTCTGAAATATTCTCGTGCATGTAATTGGAGTCATCTCTATTAAATTCCCATTTCCCAGATCAACCCTTTCAAAATCACTGTAAGCGAACAACTTATAGTTCCCACAACTGTTCATATGGAAGCATCTTTCAGCTAACAAAGGAAGTAACAAACCAATTCTGTAGCAAGGCACTAAGGCTTTGATTCTCTCTGTGGGTGATGATAGGTCAAGAGTGTACAAATCGGTACGGGTGATTCGGTCTTGTGATCTACTCAGTGCACAGAATGTTACCACGTGACCAACAGCGTAATATCCGAGGATGTAAGGGAGATCAAGATATGTCCACAAGAGTTTCTCAGCTATCGTTGATGATGGATCGAGTTGACCTTCTTTAACTTGGTCAGTTTCTTCCCCTCTCCACAAGCAATAATTTCTGACGAAACCAGTCACATTAGGCCATTGATCTTGCAATAATAACTCAGTGGAATTACCTAAAGAAGTGGGTTTTCTGGTGACAAGCATTTCTAGGGGACAGAACTTGGAGACGACCCTATTAATGCAATCGTCCCAGAGGGAAATGAGAGATTCCCGGGTGGATGAAGTGGCGTGAGTGAGACTAGGGTTGGGACGAATGATTGGACTTACGATGTCGTACATGATGGCCCTACAATCCAACGGTTCAGATGAAGCTGTGAAGAATAGTTCCTTCCCGAGAGGCAAGTCCTTGTACACATCTTTCCTCAAAGGAAAGCGAAGTTCTTCCATTGGAGGCTCCTGGACATGCCACGACAGCTCATACAACGTTGGGAGTGATTGTGGTGAGACACGTAAGCATCCCATGTAGTACTCAGTTGGGTCCTGAAATTCCCATGGAGGCGTTGCTGCACCACAAAACTACAGACATTAATGCTCCGAGATGTTTTTCTTTTAATTTATTTTTCGGAAAAAAAAAAAAGAGAGAGAGAGACTTGGTTAATACTAGGTAGCTTACATCTTATCAAGGGTTCGGAGTAAGGGGGCTGAACTCTCTCAGGAAAACCTGTTAAAAGAGAACAAGTTAAGGCTGGATTCCTAGAACATGTGAAAGAGGAAAAACCCGTTTTGTTTGGGAGAATGTACCAGAAGCAGAAGCAGAGGCTGAGGGAGAATACTTTCTTCTGCCAAAGACTTTGACTTGTTGTCCGGAAACGAATCTATCAACAGAGAAACCTTTTAAGGGACCATCTTCGAAACACTCCATGGTGCAAAGCACCATTGAATCGTCGAAGAAAGATAGCTCATCTGCCTTCAGAAAGCTTGAATTTTGGAGCCTCACTCGACCTCTATGAAGTTCACCTTCTTCCGCCCACAAGCTCACTGACTCCTCCCATGTCATTCTTATCTTCCCGATTCGTCGGAGCTCCTTTGAAGAAGAAGAAGAAGCCAATGAAGGGCCTGCAATTTCCAATGGAGGCTCCAACCCTAATATCATCCCTCTGGGCCCATGAAATAATGCTTCGCCGCCACTTGTCATCCCCAGCTGCTTCGTTCTAGCTGTTACAATCACCAGTAGGATAGTTTGTTAATTAAAAATCCTGCGACTATTTTCGTTTCAGCATTCCCAAACAGTAATTACAAAGTAATATGCTTTCCACCCTAGATATGTATATGTTCGACTGAATTAGAAGCATGAAATTAATCAAGTGCCCAATTACATTAGACAAGTGCAGTAGGAATAATACTTCAAAAGATATTAATTTCTACTTCTTTTCATGCTTTTTATGGCGAACCTGAGAGTGGGAGTTCATCTTCTTTAAACGGCGGAGGTGTCGGCAGAGCTCTATGTCTAGAATCATCCCCGGCAACAATGGAGGAAGAAGCAGCGGCACCTCTGGCGTGAGAAGTTCTCATTCTGGAACCCATGAATTGAGAGAGCTCTTCAAAAACCTCTTCATCGAAAGAAGCAGGAAGCCTATGGACCTTCCTCTCATAAGGAGAGAGTCTAAAATAGCTTTTCCCAACATGTTGTCTCTCACCACCTCTCTCCCATTCATACACTTTCCTAAATTCTCCAAGCATGTTATCCCATTTAGTCCCCGCCGTTTTGGCATCTCTATTCACCCCATGCCTCTGCAGAAACTCTGCCACTTCCCTATCTTTATCAGCCCTAGTTTTGCCTCTTGTAGCCTGAACACCACTTTCCACATGCTCTGTTCTGCTGGAAGATGACCCTCCCAACTCGGACCCACCACCTTGGTACTGGACCCTCCAAGCTCTCGCCAGCCACAACATCTCGTGCGGTTTCCAAACCGGGCTCACGTACTTCCCTTTCCTGAATTGATGGTGAATTTGCAGCTCCCCCTCCGACTTGCTCCCCTCCGGTCCGGTGGCCGGAGAAAGAGAAGACGGCACAGGAGGAGATTGGGTGGGATCGGACGAGGCAGTGTCTGATGAGGAAGCAGCAGACGTACGTGGTTGGGTTTGAGGTTGAAGCTGAGAGGGGGAAGGACTTGATTCTGCAGGAGGGAGTAGAGGGATTTGCTGAGAGGAAGGAGAAGGGAGAAGCTTCCATTGGCCACTGGTGTATCTGGTTCTTTTGGGATTAGTGGAAGAGTCGAAGGGGGAAGAAACAGTTGCACCAGGGGAGACATAGAGAGGAGTGGAGATTATAGGAGAAGCAACAACGACCGTGTCGCAGGCTGGGGCTGATGATGATGATGATGAAGATGATGATGAATTGGCCTGGCCGGCTGATCCGAAGATTCCTCCACGAGAGGAGAAGATGAAATCTGCTGTTGCGGGAGTTGTGTCTGAGACTGTTGCGCCTTCGTCTTGGCGGCGTCTCCTTGGTCACTCATCTCACACAAAATGGGCCCGATCGAGAATTAAAAAAGAGAAATAAAGAGAGAGTATAGTGATGAGGGCGGGAGAGAAAGGAGATTTGTGTTAGGCATGAACAGGAAGCATCGGCATGGAACTAGCTAGTTTGGCTGAGGAAGTGGCCAATTATCAAAAGCAGCTCAAAGGGAAAGTGAGGAGAGAGAGAGTGGGAAGTGGTGGAGGCGAGGGAGACGGCTCAGCAAGTTTAAGGAGTTAATTAATGGAGGCAGAGTTGTACTATTGAAGGGTGACACTCATCCAGTGTTAAATATACGAGTTATAAGGTTTATATTTATTTTAATTTTCAGGTCAAAAAATTATTTATTTTAATTTTAAGGCCGAAAAAATATTTATTAGACATATTAAGAAAATTTTATCAAAACTGATTACAATAGATATAATTAGATAATTAACTTGATGAGTGTTTTTAATCTATATCAGTTATATAACTTTTAATAATAAAATATTAGACAATATGAGGAGGAGTAAGAAAGGGAGGGGGAGAGAGATATGGAGGGGGGGAATGATTAGGGAGGGTGATGAGGCATGATGATGATTGTACTGAGCTCTGAGAAACGCGGCTGTAAGAATTTGTAACA